>NW_028274820.1:43024380-43327410 GCF_037043125.1 Eumetopias jubatus | reverse complement strand
GTGGCATCATGTACCCCCAGCTGCCCAGTGGCCACCGTCCATTAATTGCAGTTTCCCCCATATCCCCAAACTAGTGCCTCCCATTCCCTCCAAATCTAAGATCAGCTTAGCTAAATTACTAATTATTATTTACCATGAGGTTGAGAATGATTGGCAGCCCATTAAACTTCCAAGGGAAATTTTTCTTTTAAAATCCACATCCAATGCAGTGCTAGGGGAGGAGGTTGGCCCTGGCCACAGAGTGGAAAGGGTTTGGATACAGGAGAAGAATGCCTCCCAGAAAGGTACTTTACCAGCCCAGTTAGATGAAAATCCCTATGCCTTTGAGGTCAATGTCAAGCCATGCCATCCCCTACTTGTCCTCTACACTATTCTTTACCACAAATACAGTAAGTCCAAAACTCAGTCACCTTCCTTCCCAAACCTACGTTCCCTGTCCTCGTGAAGCAAACTGCCACAATTCTAGTATACAGTCTGGGAGTTATCTTCACACCTTTCTGTGCCACAACTCAGTCCTGGTTTAAAATCTGGTTTCTGACAATGGCTCCCAAATCAACATTCCTTCCTCTACTCTCGCTTCCTCCAATCAGCTGTCAATGGGACAGAGAAAATGGTCTTTCTAAAGAGCAAATGGAATCATTTTATGCTCCTATTCCGAACCCTTCCATGTGCCCCCTGGCCTAACAGGGCAACATCCAAATCCTGAGCCTTTCAACCTCAGACTGCATTCTCTCCAGCCCTCTCACCAGCTATTCCCAGTATCACTTGGGGCTCTATGTATGGCTCTGATCTGTTAAACACCCCCAGGTCTGTGCACATACTTGCCTCTCAGAGCACCTTCTCTTCCCTCCTCACCTCCTGAGCTCTTGCTCACCCTTAGATATTTAACTTCAGGACAATGCTCTCTGGGCTCTCCCTATGACTTCCCTACCCCTAAGGTCTATCCTACATTATTGGATATTATCTTATCCCTCTCTATCCCACATGTCTCTATTTTGTACAAATCTCTTTTGTGATGAGTACCCAGTATAGTGTGTTTATAATTATTAGTAAGATTGTTTGGCTCCTCACTTAGTCATGGAAACTCTGAAGACAAGAACTAAGCCTTGGTTATCTATCCCCAGGGATTATCAGATAGCAGTCCCTCTAGCCTCCTCTCCCCTGTTCAAATCTTACATACTTAAGGCATCCTTTAAGCAAACGGGAATTTCACAGTGATGAAAGAATTTGGGCGTGAAATTTCACTCTGCCCAGCAACAGCCAAGAAACAGTTGGAAGACAGTGTGAAGAAATGAAAATACTAGTTAGTTGTCTGAGTGTCTGAAGTGATGGTTTATAATCCTAAAAACTATTGGTACTTGCTCGGTTCTTGAAGTTGTTGTTTCCCTATTTTCCTTACTTAGTGCCTGAATGTCCAATTCTTGGAGCTGATTTAACTATGTGTTGAAGAAATATGTCTCTATACATTACAGGGATATAAACCTTAAAAATTTGGTTTCAATTAAAATGAATGCTATCTTAAAGTACTGCCTCAAGATATCTCAGTGTAGCACAACAGTAATGCCTGTCATATTTTGACATTGCACATAGCGTTATTCCAAAGAAACTATAATTTAGGAGTTTTCACCACTACTTTGTGCCTTATTCATACTTTGCTACAGTTTGATTCTCAAGGTGCTATGCCAATGCTTTTTATTGTTTTGGTTGCCATTTAAGTCACTTTAATCTGACAGTCATCCTTCTGATGACACCAGCCCAGTCTTCTTTGCCGAAAACCTGTATTTGGGAATATTCTGCAAGTAGTAATAAAGAGCAACCAAAAAGTACATCCAGGATTTTTCAACCTATACTGAAATATCCAGCCAACAAGCATAAAATGTGACTGTAGAATTGTTGCTGTTTTTCAAGCCCACAACATTTTAAACACTTTTAAACCAATTAGAAATATAAGTGCATTCTGTTTTTCTCTGACCTCCAGTATTATTTCTGTGTATTCACCACCACATAAAACAGAGGGGGTTTTCTTAGGCAACAGTGCTGTGCACAAGATGAACTTCATTCAAGGTTTCGTCCATTTCATTAATTTTTGTGGGTGAAGGGAAGGCGATATTTTTACAAGTTATGTGCATGGGTGATTTGTTGGTGGCTCTTTTAGTTGTTGCTATTGCAATTGTTGTTACTACTCTTCCCTCTTAGACTTGATAGTTTAATTTAATGAAAATTGCTCTTATAGCCCAAAAGGATTTTTCTGCATTCTGGATGTACTATTTTACATTCTACTGATAACTAATGATTAATGATTCATGTCTAATACTTGGATGCAAAGGGTAGGTTCTAGTCAAGAGTCCTAAAAGGATATACAGTCTTTAGCTTGGATCTCACTTTAAAAATATTAGTTATGGCAGTTCATCCAGATATTTTTGTCATGTGGGATTAGTATAACCCAAACCAGACTATTTCTAAATTTATAGCAGGTAAATTTTATTGAAAATACTCATTTTTTCTTAAAGTGCTGCCTCAGATTACATTGCAAAACACCACCATATGGGAAATGCTTATGTAGTTAAAAACTATGCTTCCATAACAGCTGATGAAGAATATGCAAAGTCCCAGACTCTTAAAGAGCAAAGAAATAGAAAAAGCTGATTCTCCAGTGCTCCGGTGTCCCTGAATCGACTAAAGCTGGATGAATGCTGGAAGCAGAGGCCTTCAGCCATTTTCATGTGAAAATTTAAATTGATTGCTGATCCTTCGGCTCTATAACCAGCAAAGGATAGATTTTTACCTTTTTTGGGAAGGGGTAAGGAATTTTTTCTAAGAGGTAATGTGTCCTAATGAAATAGTATATTGTTCAAACAGGCAAAAAGTGTAAGGCAGAGGGAGGAACATTTCAAGAAAGCTCAGTAACAGTGTACATCCGGGTTCAGTCCTCTGCTAGGGCAAGCTCCTTAGCTCAAGGATTTATATCAGTTTTCAGATGGAATCTCACCGAAATGCATATTATTCAGGGAAAACCCAGCCTAGAATTACTAGAGTTAAAATGCAGTATAATAAATACCATTTCAAGTAAGGCCTCTACAGAGTACAGATTGTTCTATATGCCAAGATGTGTGGATCTGACTTATCAAATGCTATACAACAAACAAACCTACTAAAAAAATGGCATCCCTGGCTCCTGAACATATAAAAGGCTTTCTCTATCATGGCCATACCTACTTGTCTGAACTATCCAATTTAGAACTCAATTTACTTCCTTGAACTGATTCCCATGTGTCATTATAGTCCCAGGAATTGAAATAAAAATGGATGCTTGAGGGAGAAGCAGCTTTGGGTAAACACCAATCACAGTAGTTAGCACACATAAGAAAGAAGTTTCCATGCACACCCAGAAATAGTCCCTATACCCATCCCCAGTACACAGAGTTCTACAATTTTGTCTTTGTTCATGATCATTGCAACCCCAGAGAATAGCCAAAGCTAGCAGGTCATTCTAACCTGGCTCAGTCAGCCCCCTGCACCTATGACTCATCCCTCTCCTCCCAAACAAACATCATAATTTAGTTTTTAGGCTCGGCACCTTTTCTCTCCCAAGGCTGCCTTAGAAACACATCTAAGGAAACATTGCTTTTAATAATAGCAGACACAGTAATCAATACCAATCTTTCCACTGAAGACAAATTGGGAAATGCTGGATGAAATATTTTTAAAACAGATTCTTAAAAGCATCAAAGAGCTAATGAGAGAGTGAGGAATGACCAGGCCAAAGGGGAGAGAACCCAGAGACAGTAGGCTGCTTTTGCCTGTTAAAGGGGTAGCTGAGATGCTGAGCTGCACAACGAACAGCAGCTCCCACAATTAGAGTGGCTGAGGAGACAAAAGTAGAGTTCAAGGCCCATCAAGGTCAGGGAACTTGTTAAAACACCCTCTGCTTTAGGCTGGGACCTCAAAAAATTTCACCCTTTGAATAAGGGGAATTTCAAAGAAATAAAGAGAAATAAAGCTGTCATTATTCACAGACAATGTAATTGAGAATGTAGAGAATTCAAAAGAAATCTACAAATAATTTATTAGGATTAATAAGTGAACTTTGCAAGGTCACTGGATATCAAGCCAGAATCAGTTCTATTTCCCTATGCCAGCAGCAAACAATTAGCAAATGAAGTTTCTGAAACAATGTTATCTACAATAGCATCTACAAGTCAAATATTTAGAAATAAATCTAATAAAAGATATATAAAACTTTTACACAAAAAATGATAATATACTATTGAAAAAAATAAACATGCAAATAAATGAAAGAATGTACTATATTAATTCTCCTCAAATTAAACTATATTTTCAGTGCAATCCCAATCAAAATTCCAACTGTGTGTGTGTGTATGTGTGTGAGACAGAGAGAGAGAGAGAGAGAGAAAGACAGAGAGAGAGAAAGAGCTGACACTCAAGTTCTTATAAAATGCAACAGACCAAGAATGGCCAAGACAAAAAGCATAAAAAAAACAAGGTTGGAGGGTTTACTCTACCAATTATCAAGGCTTATTATAACACTATTGAAATTAAGCCAGTGTGCTACTGATAAAATAATAGCTAAATAGATCTCTGGAGATATAAAGAGCCTAGAAAAAAAAGTGCATATATGGTCACCTGATTTATGACAAATCTGCCACTGTAGAGCAGTGGGAAAGGGTCATATTTTCAAAAAATGGTGCTGAGTCAATTGGATATCCATATGGAAAACAATGAAACTTGACCCTTACTTCACATCATACCAAAAAAAAAAAAAAAATCAATTCCAGGTGGATTATAGATCTAAACATGAAAGGTGAAACAATCAAGCATCCCAAAGATAACACAGAAAACAACTTTGTGACCTTGAAGAAGGCAAAGATTTATTTAACAACACAAAAAATACTAACCATAAAGTGAAGATTGATATGCTGGAGTTCAATAAAATTAACCATTTCTGTTTATCAAAAGACCCACTAACAGAGTAAAAAGGCAAGTCATGTGATGAGAGAACATATTTGCAACATCAACAACAAAGGACCAGTATCCCGAATGCATAAGAAATGCTTGCAAGTCAATATATATGCCAGACAAATGGCAAAAGACTCAGATACTTCACAAAGCAGAATATCCAAATGGTCAATAGACATATGAAAAGTTGCTCAACTTTTTAATAATCAGAGAAATGCAAGTTAAAACCACATTGGAGTATCACTACTCTACAGGACGGATAAGATTTAAAAGACTGACAGTAACTAGTGTTTGCAAAGATTAGAGCAACCATAACTCTTATACCCTGGTTGTGGTAATGCAGTTTGGTACAAGCAGTTTTGAAAACTCTTTGGCATTGTCTATTAAAGTTGTACATATGCATGTAACCCAGAAAAAACACTTCCTAAGTTTATACTCAACAGAAATATGAGTATATGTACACCAAACAATTTTTACAGGATATTTGCAGAAAGATTATTCTTAATTACCAGAAATAGGAAAGCAGCCAAGGTATCCATCAACAACAGAATAGATAAATAATTTGTGGTACAGTCATACAATGAAATATGTCTATCCTTTACTCAATGACTCTCATTCATTCCTGAAAACACTGCCACTATTGACTGTGATCACCAATTCCAATGTGTGGAGGGGAGTTTCCCCACAACACCAAGCAATTCTCAGACAACAGCTGGGTATTCTACAATTCAACTCAATTCTGACACTACCTACCTGGAGATCACATCAGATCCCACAGGTTAAAGGCTCAGTCCTACAAGACTGTACCCACCCACCCCCACCATCAACTTCAGACACTGGTTGCATGTCCAGGTTATACCACCAATGTTTCTGACCCACTGGGTATAGATTGGAGGTTCTAACAACCTCTTCCTTGGGTTCCATTAATGTGCCAGAGTGGCTCACAAAACTCAGAGAAACATTTTACTTACCAGATTACCAGTTTATTATTAAAGGATAAAATTCAGGATGGAATTCTATCCTGAATTCCAGATAGAAGAGATGCATAGAACAAGGTATGAGGAAAGAGTGTGGAGTTTCCAGGCCCTCTCCAGGCATGCTTCTCTCTCCCAATCTCCATGTATTCACCAACCTGAAAGCTCTCCAAACCCTGTCCTTTAGGATTTTTATGGAGGCTTCATTACACATTCATGATGGATTAAATAACTGGCATTGACCATCAGGTTAATCTCCAACCCCTCCAAATTTCCCAGAGGTCAGAGGGACAAGACTGAAAGTTCCAACCCTCTAATCACCTGGTTGATTCTCCTAGCAACCAGCACCCATCCTTAAAGTAGGTCCAAAAGTCACCTCATTGACATAACAAAAGATACATTTCTAGCTCCCATTACTTAGGAAATTCCAAAGGCTTTAGGAGCTAGGTTCCAGGAACAGTGGAAGAAGACCAAATATGTATCTCTTATTAAAATCACACTATCACAGCTACTAAATCAAAAACATTCAAAGAAAAATATTTTATTAGTTTTAATTTGAAAAACTGATGCATTTTATTCCAATCATAAAGGTTCAAATAATACTTACAAATAGAAAATATATTAAATGAATAAAGAAAACAAGCTTATATAAGTAATAACCAATAGTTTAAAAGCCAATTGTATGTAAAATGTAGTGTGATATAAGGTTTATTGTATTCATTCTTTTTCTTCTTTCTGGATCATTTTTTATAACAACTTTTCGAATTTGGGTGAGTGGTTATGGGATTTTGCACTCAAACTGCACCTATAAACAAAGTAATAGCACAGTAAAACAAAATAAAGAAGAAAACAGAGACTAAACCTGAGATCTCGTAAAAGTAAGTGGAAATACAACATTCATGAAGCAGTATGAGTGGCCATGGAAGACACCACTTCTGCCTCTCAGTGTACCAAGCAAAACAACACATTTTGGGTTCATGCAAATGTAGCACACAATTAGAATTTGTTCCATATGATATTCTTTCAGTAGGAACAACTGTTTGAGAATTTGGGTGAATGTACCTGAAATTATACTGTTAAAACATCATTTCCTATAGCATATTCATTTAGTATATGGGGGCTTGAAAAAGTCATTATACTGAATAAAAAAGAGCTACTCAAAGAAAGTGGAATAAATATTCATGAGTCTATTATACTGAAGAGCTGTTAACTGAACAGTTACTAGGTAGGGTAAGTCTGAAATACAACCAAAGAAAAACTATTGCTACATGCAGGAACATGGATGAAAAAATACAAATACATTGTTGAGGCAAAGCCAAATAAAAAAGAATGCATACTGCATATTTTGCTTTATATAAAATTCAAAAACATGCAATCAGAACTCAGACTAGCAGATACCTTTGGGGAAGAGAGAAGATCTAACTGGGAAGGGCATGTGGATGGCTTCTGGGGTATCGGTAATGTTCTGTTTCCTGTTCCAAGTATTAGTAATCAGAGTATGTTTTTATGATCATTCGTTCAGTTGCATATTTGTGTTTTGTGCAGTCTTCTGTTTGGATGTCATATTTTGCTAAAAATATTTATTTAAAACAATTCTTTAAATATCATTGAAAAAACAACAAAAATATCAAGTACCTAAGGAATAAAACTAATAAGAGATATGCAAAGCTCTACGGAAGAAATCATGCAAATTTGCTGAACAAAATGAAAGAAGACCTAAAGACACAGGGATATCTACTATGTTCATAGCTTGGAAGAATCAATGTTGTAAAGATTTAATTCTCCTCAAAATGATCTGTCGGCTCAACACAACTTCAATCAAAATACCAATAGTTCCTGTGTGTGTATGTGTGTCTGTGTGTCTGTGTGTCTAGTGTGGTGTAACAAGCTGATTCTAAGATTAATATGGAGATGCCAGAAGTCTAAGAATAGTCTATATTCTAGACATTCCAAAAAGGAAAGAACAGGTGTGGGAAGATTTGCTCTGCTGGATTTCAACACTTGACATTAAAGCTAAGGTAATGAAGGGATCGTTAACATGAAGAATACCCAAATCAACCAATGAAACAGAACAGAGAGAAGAGAAACAGACCCTCATATATAAATAAACACTTTATGACAAAAGTGATACTGCAGAGCAGTGAGAATAGGTGTTTGGACAACTGGATAAACATATGGGAAAAAATGAAATTGGACCCCATCTCATGCCACACAAAAATCGATTTTAAATCTATTATAGATCTAAGTATAAAAGGCAAAATAATACTTTCAGAACATAATATAGCAGAATATACTTAGGATTGTGGATAGAAAATTATTATACCAAGGACAGAAAGAACAAAAAAATCTTTAAAAAGAAAGAAAACAACCAAAAATGTTAGTAAATCAGACTATATTCAATTAAGAACTCTGTTCATCTAAAGGTGCCATTAAATGAGTGAAAGGCAAGTCACAGGATGAGAGGAAACACTAACTGTAGCAACTATAATCAACCAATATAGGACTCATTATATAAAGAATTTTTATAAATCAGTAAGAAAAAGACAATCCACTTAAAAATGCACAAAAGCCTTAAACAGGCACTGTACAAAAAGAGAAAATCCAAATGAATAAAACTAAATATTGGAAAACGTACCTACCCCATTGTGTAACCTTGGAAATCTAAGAAATCCACAACATGATAAAATGAACCTGCCATGGGAATGACCAAAATTTTTTTAATATCAAATGTTTATAAGGATGCCGACCAATGAAAACTGTCAAATATTGCTGATGACAGTATCCATTAGTACAACTGGAAAATAATTTAGGATTGCTAGTAAAGTTGAAGACAAATCCTATGACCTAGAGATAAACCCCCTAGAAACACACACAATAAAAATGTGTACTCTGGGCTCAAATACACATACAGAAATGTTTTATAACATCAATATTCATAATAAGTCTAAATTTTTTAATTGCCCATCAACAGCAGAATATTATAGAGCAATAATGAACCACAGTGCACATCAACATAAATGAATTTCAAATATACTGCTGAAAGAAAACAGACACATAAAAGTACCAACTGTGTGACTTCATTTATATAAAGCTCAAAACTGGGTTAAAATTAAGTAAATAAGCCTTCACAGTATTTTGTAATACATTCTTCATAGATAACATTATAAAGCAAAATCAAGCGAGGAGGAGCTAACTACAAAGATCAGGGTAAGGATCACCTCTGGAGCAGCAAAAGCGTTTTGGTAAGAAAGAAGCATGTTGTGTATATTTCTTAACCTGGGTGGTTTTTACATGAGTACTGTTTTACAGCAATTCATTAACCTATATGCTTATGCTTTAATCTCTTTCATTTACTTGCTATATTTCACAATTTAAAAAACAAGTTAAAAAGAGCAAAACAGAAAAACAGAAGAAAAAAAAACCTCAACATCCTATACCATCCCATTTATTTCCCTCTTTTCTCTAGTAATACTTGATATTATTTCTTATTATTTATTTGTTATAATACCATGTTTCCTTTGGAGACATCCAAATGGCCAAGAGACACATGAAAAAGTGCTCAACATCACTCAGCATCAGGGAAATACAAATTAAAGCCTCCATGACATACCACCTCACACCAGTCAGAATGGCTAAAATTAACAAGTCAGGAAATGACAGATGTTGACAGGGATGCGGAGAAAGGAGAACCCTCCTACAGTGTTGCTGGGAATGCAAGCTGGTGCAGCCACTCTGGAAAACAGTATGGAGGTTCCTCAAACAGTTGAAAATAGAGCTACCATACCACCCAGCAATTGCACTACTGGGTATTTACCACAAAGATACAAATGTAGTGATCTGGAGGGGCACATGCACCCTGATGTTTATAGCAGCAATGTCCACAATAGCCAAAGTATGAAAAGAGCCTAGATGTCCATCAACAGATGAATGGATAAAGAAGACGTGGTGTACACACACACACACACACACACACACACACACACACACACACACACAGCAATATTATGCAGCCATCAAAAATGAAATCTTGGGGGTGGAGCAAGATGGCGGAGGAGTAGGAGACGTAGATTTCGTCTGCTGTCAGGAATTCAGCTGAATAGGGATCAAACCATTCTGAACACCTACGAACTCAACAGGAGATCAAAGAGGAGAGTAGCAACAACTCTCTGAACAGAGAAGCGACCACTTTCTCGAAGGTAGGACATGCGGAGAAGTGAATCCGAGGTGATATTCGGGAGGATAGACGGCGGGGGAGGGGGCCTCTGTTGGCCGCTTCTGGCAAGTGATAGAGCCGCGGAGCACAAAATCGGACCTTTTAGAAGTCGGCTCCGCTGAGGGACGTCGCTGCAGTGGCTAAGCGGGAGGTGGAATCCTCCCGGGACAGTGTGGTCTCAGCACCCTTGGGGTCACAGAAAGACTGGGGGTGCCTGAGTGCGGCAGAGCTCCCAGGTATCGGAGCGGGGAAGCCGGCTGCAGAGACAGAGCGGAGGCGCGGGCTCTCAGCTCGGGGTTGCCATAAACGGTGATCCGCGGCCCAGTCGGGCCACTGCTCCTCCAGCAGGGACCCAACAAGCGGCAGAGCCAGGGAGACTCCTCTTCCTCCCCCGGGAGAAACGGCGCACCACAGGGATCTGCTGGGTTTGGAGACTCCACACGGAGTCAGGTGCCAGAGATAAAAACACTCGGTCACAGGCCGGGTGAGCATGGAGTGCGGCCAGAGACTAGGGAGACGGGAGTGACTACTTTTCTCTGGGGGCGCACTGAGGAGCGGGGCCCCGAGTTCTCAGCTCCTCCGGGTGGAGATTGGGAGGCCACCATTTTCACTCTGGTCCTCCAAAGCTGTACCGAGAGCTTGCAGGGAACAAAAGCTCCTGAAAGCAAACCTGAGCAGCTTGCTTAGCCCGGACCAACAAGGGCGGGGCAATTCCGCCTCCGGCAAAGACATTTGGAAACCACGGCAACAGGCCCCTCCCCCAGAAGATCAGCACGAACAGCCAGCAAGCCAAGACCAAGTTTACGGATCAAGGAGAACGGGAGAACGCCAGCGCTAGGGGAATACTGCACATAGAATTCATGGCTTTTTATTAACATGATTCATTAGTTCATCAAAGTTAATTTTTTAACTGTTTTTTTTTTAATTTTTCTTTTTCCCTTTTTCAACCAACATCTTACCAATCCCTTTTTAAAAAAAACATTTTTTATTTTTCATTTTTAGAGTCATATTTTATACCTTCAAAGTAATTACCCTTATTTTTGGCATATATATATATAAGTTGTTCTCTATTTAAAATTTTGAGATAGTTTCTTCTAACAGATCAAAATATACCCTAAATCACTAGTGTATGGCTTTGTTCTAGTCTCCTGCCTGATCACATTCTCTCCCTTTTCTTTTCTTCTTTCTTTTTAATCCTTTCTTTTTTCAAACTTCTTATCTTATCAATTCCTTTTATAAAATCTTTTATAATTTTCATCTTTACAGTCATCTTCCATCCCTTCATTGTATCAACCCTTATTTTGTACATATATGTCTTTCTTCCTTTAAAATTTTAGGAGGCACTTTTTTCTAACAGACCAAAATACGCCCAAAATCTACTGTGTGGCACTGCATCTATGCACTAGCCTGATCATATTTGATCATATTCTGCTTTTTTTGTATTGTTCTGTTTTTGTTTTTATCTTTTTATTTCTGTTTTCTCTTTCTTTTTTCTTTCTTTCCCTTTCTTTTCCCCTGGTTTCAGGTCTTTTCTGATTTGTATACAGTATATTTGCTGGGGACGTTGTTAACCTGTTAGCATTTTGTTCTCTCATTCATTTATTCTCCTCTGGACAAAATGACAAGATGAAAAAAATCACCTCAGCAAAAAGAACAAGAGGTAGTACCGTCAGCCAGGGACCTACTCAATACGGACATTAGTATGATGTCGGACCTAGAGTTCAGAATCATGACTTTAAATATACTAGCTGGGCTTGAAAAAAGCGTGGAAGTTATTAGAGAAACCTTTCTGGAGAAATAAAAGAACTAAAATCTAACTAAGTCAAAATCAAAAAGGCTATTGATGAGGTGCAATCAAAAATGGGGGCACTAACTGCTAGGATAAATGAGGCAGAAGAGAGAATCAGTGATATAGAAGACCAAATGATGGAAAATAAAGAGGCTGAGAAAAAGAGAGAGAAACAACTACAGGATCACGAGGGCAGAATTCGAGAGATAAGCGATACGATAAGACAAAACAACATTAGAATAATTGGGATCCCAGAAGAAGAAGAAAGAGAGAGGGGCAGAAGGTATATTGGAGCAAATAATAGAAGAGAACTTCCCTAATGTGAGGAAGGAAACAGGCATCAAAATCCAGGAAGCACAGAGAACCCCTCTCAAAATCAATAATAATAGGTCAACACCCCGACATCTAATAGTAAAACTTACGAGTCTCAGAGACAAAGAGAAAATCCTGAAAGCAGCTCGGGAGAAGAGATATGTAACCTACAATGGTAGAAATATTAGATTGGCAACAGACCTATCCACAGAGACCTGGCAGGCCAGAAAGGACTGGTAAGATATCTTCAGAGCACTAAACGAGAAAAATATGCAGCCAAGAATACTATATCCAGCTGGGCTGTCATTGAAAATAGGAGAGAGAAAAAGCTTCCAGAACAAACAAAAAATAAAGGAATTTGCAAACATGAAAATGGCCCTCCAAGAAATATTGAAAGGGGTCCTCTAAGCAAAGAGAGAGCCTAAAAGCAGCATAGATCAGAAAGGAACACAGACAATATACAGTCACAGTCACCTTACAGGCAATACAATGGCACTAAATTCATACCTTTCAATAGTTACCCTGAGTGTAAATGGGCTCAATGCCCCAATCAAAAGACACAGGCTATCAGATTGGATTAAAAAAAAGACCCATCAATATGCTGTCTGCAAGAGACTCATTTGAGACCCAAAGACACCTACAGATTGAAAGTGAGGGGGTGGAAAACCATTCACCATGCTAATGGACACCAAAAGAAAGCTGGGGTGGCAATCCTTATATCAGACAAATTAGACTTTAAAACAAAGACTGTAATAAGAGATGAGGAAGGACACTCTATCCTACTTAAAGGGTCTATCCAACAAGAAGATCTAACAATTGTAAATATCTATGCCCCGAACATGGGAGCAGCCAATTATATAAGGCAATTAATAACAAAAGCAAAGAAACACATTGACAACAATACAATAATAGTGGGGGACTTTAACACCCCCCTGACTGAAATGGACAGATCACCTAAGCAAAAGATCAACAAGGAAATAAAGACTTTAAATGACACACTGGGGCAAATGGACTTCACAGACGTATTCAGAACATTCCATCCCAAAGCAACGGAATGCACATTCTTCTCTAGTGCCCATGGAACATTCTCCAGAATTGATCACATCCTAGGTCACAAATCAGGTCTCAACCGGTACCAAAAGCCTGGGATCATTCCCTGCATACTTTCAGACCACAATGCTTTGAAACTAGAACTCAATCACAAGAGGAAAGTCGGAAAGAACTCAAATACATGGAGGCTAAAGAGCATCCTACTAAACAATGAATGGGTCAACCAGGAAATTAAAGAAGAATTAAGAAAACTCATGGAAACCCAATGAAAATGAAAACACAACTGTTCAAAATCTTTGGGATACAGCAAAGGCAGTCCTGAGAGGAAAGTATATAGCAATACAAGCCTTTCTCAAGAAACAAGAAAGGTCTCAAATACACAACCTAACCCTACACCTAAAGGAGCTGGAGAAAGAACAGCAAATAAAGCCTAAACCCAGCAGGAGAAGAGAAATAATAAAGATCAGAGCAGAAATCAATGAACTAGAAACCAAAAGAACAATAGAACACATCAACAAAACTAGGAGCTGGTTCTTTGAAAGAATTAACAAGATTGATAAACCCCTGGCCAGACTTATCAAAAAGAAAAGAGATGTGACTCAAATCAACAAAATCATGAATGAAAGAAATCCAAATCAACAAAATCGCAACCAACACCAAAGAAATACAAACAATTATAAGAACATATTATGAGCAACTCTATGCCAGCAAATTAGATAACCTGGAAGAAATGGGTGCATTCCTAGAGATGTATCAACCACCAAAACTGAACCAGGAAGAAATAGAAAACCTGAACAGACCTATAACCACTAAGGAAATTGAAGCAGTCATCAAAAATCTCCCAAAAAACAAAAGCCCAGGGCCAGATGGCTTCCCAGGGGAATTCTACCAGACATTTAAAGAAGAATTAATACCTATTCTCCTGAAACTGTTCCAAAAAACAGAAATGGAAGGAAAATTTCCAAACTCATTTTATGAGGCCAGCATTACCTTGATCCCCAAACCAGACAAAGACCCCATCAAAAAGGAGAATTACAGACCAATATCCTTGATGAACATGGATGCAAAAATTCTCACCAAAATATTAGCCAATAGGATCCAACAGTACATTAAAAGGATTCTTCACCACGACCAAGTGGGATTTATCCCTGGGCTGCAAGGTTGGTTCAACATCCGCAAATCAATCAACGTGATACAATCCATTAAAAAAAGAAAGAACAAGAATCATATGATCCTCTCAATAGATGCAGAAAAAGCATTTGACAAAGTACAGCATCCTTTCTTGATCAAAACTCTTCAGAGTATAGGGATAGGGGGTACATACCTCAATAGCATAAAAGCCATCTATGAAAAACCTACAGCGAATATCATTCTCAATGGGGAAAAACTGAGAGCTTTTCCCCTAAGGTCAGGAACGCGGCAGGGATGTCCACTATCACCACTGCTATTCAACATAGTATTAGAAGTCCTAGCCGCAGCAATGAGACAACAAAAAGAAATCAAAGGCATCCAAATCGGCAAAGAAGAAGTCAAACTCTCACTCTTGGCAGATGATAGGATACTGTATGTGGAAAACCTAAAAGACTCCGCCCCAAAACTGCTAGAACTCATACAGGAATTCAGTAAAGTAGCAGAATATAAAGTCAATGCACAGAAATCAGTGGCATTCCTATACACCAACAACAAGAGGGAAGAGAGACAAATCAAGGAGTCAATCCCATTTACAATTGCACCCAAAACCATAAGATACCTAGGAATAAATTTAACCAAAGAGGCAAAGGATCTGTACTCAGAAAACTATAAAATACTCAGGAAAGAAATTGAAGAAGACACAAAGAAATGGAAAAACGTTCCATGCTCATGGATTGGGAGAACCAACATTGTGAAGACGTCAATGCTACCTAGAGCAATCTACACATTCAATGCAATCCCCATCAAAATACCATCCACTTTTTTCAAAGAAATGGAACAAATAATCCTAAAATTTGTATGGAACCAGAAGAGACCCCGAATAGCCAGAGGAATATTGAAAAAGAAAAGCAAAGCTGGCGGCATCACAATTCCGGACTTCCAGCTCTATTACAAAGCTGTCATCATCAAGACAGTATGGTACTGGCACAAAAACAGACACATAGATCAATGGAACAGAATCGAGAGCCCAGAAATGGACCTTCAACTCTATGGTCAACTTATCTTTGACAAAGCAGGAAAGAATGTCCAATGGAAAAAAGACAGTCTCTTCCACAAATGGTGTTGGGAAAATTGGACAGCCACATGCAGAAGAATGAAACTGGACCATTTCCTTACACCACACACAAAAATAGACTCCAAATGGTTGAAAGACCTAAACGTGAGACAGGAGTCCATCAAAACCCTAAAGGAGAACACAGGTAGCAACCTCTTCGACCTCAGCCGCAGCAACGTCTTCCTAGAAACATCGCCAAAGGCAAGGGAAGCAAGGGCAAAAATGAACTTTTGGGATTTCATCAAGATTAAAAGCTTTTGCACAGCCAAAGAAACAGTCCACAAAACCAAAAGACAACCGACAGAATGGGAGAAAATACTTGCAAATGACATATCAGATAAAGGGCTAGTATCCAAAATCTATAAAGAACTTATCAAACTCAACACCCAAAGAACAAATAATCTAATCAAGAAATGGGCAGAAGACATGAACAGACATTTTTCCAAAGAAGACATCGAAATGGCCGACAGACACACGAAAAAGTGCTCAACATCGCTCGGCATCAGGGAAATCCAAATCAAAACCTCAATGAGATACCACCTCACACCAGTCACAATGGCTAAAATTAACAAGTCAGGAAACGACAGACGTTGGCGGGGATGTGGAGAAAGGAGAACCCTCCTACACTGTTGGTGGGAATGCAAGCTGGTGCAACCCCTCTGGAAAACAGTGTGGAGTTTCCTCAAACAGTTGAAAATAGAGCTACCATACGATCCAGCAATTGCACTACTGGGTATTTACCACAGAGATACAAATGTAGGGATCCGAAGTGGTACGTGCACCCCAATGTTTATAGCAGCAATGTCCACAATAGCCAAACTGTGGAAAGAGCCAAGATGTCCATCGACAGATGAATGGATAAAGAAGAGGTGGTATATATACACAATGGAATATTATGCAGCCATCAAAAGGAATGAGATCTTGCCATTTGCAACGATGTGGATGGAACTGGAGGGTGTTATGCTGAGTGAAATAAGTCAATCAGAGAAAGACATGTATCATATGACCTCACTGATATGAGGAATTCTTAATCTCAGGAAACAAACTCAGGGTTGCTGGAGTGGTGGGGGGTGGGAGGGATGGGGTGGCTGGGTGATAGACATTGGGGAGGGTATGTGCTATGGTGAGCGCTGTGAATTGTGCAAGACTGTTGAATCACAGATCTGTACTTCTGAAACAAATAATGCAACATATGTTAAGAAAAAAGAAAAAGAAGAAGATAGCAGGAGGGGAAGAATGAAGCGAGTAAGTCGGAGGGGGAGACGAACCATGAGAGACAATGGACTCTGAAAAACAAACTGAGGGTTCTAGAGGGGAGGGGGGTGGGGGGATGGGTTAGCCTGGTGATGGGTATTAAAGAGGGCACGTTCTGCATGGAGCACTGGGTGTTATGCACAAACAATGAATCATGGAACACTACATCAAAAACTAATGATGTAGTATATGGTGGTTAACATAACAATAAAAAATTTTTAAAAAATGAAATCTTGCTATTTGCAATGACATGGATGGAACTAGAGGGTATTATGCTAAGCGAAATAAGTCAATCAGATAAATACAAGTATCGTATGATCTCACTGATATAAGGAATTTGAGAAACAAGACAGAGGATCATAGGGGAGGGAGGGACAAATGGAAAAAGACGAAACCAGAGAGGGAGACAAACCATAAGAGACTCTTAATCTCAGGAAACAAACTGAGGGTTGCTGGAGTGGAGGCGGGTGGGAGGAATGGGGGGCTGGGTGATAGATACTGGGGAAGGTATGTGCTACGGTGAGCGCTGTGAATTGTTTAAGACTCATGAATCACAGACCTGTACCCTGAAACAAATAATACATTATATGTTAATAAAAATTAAAAAAAAAAATACCATGTTTCCAAACACACACAAAACAACTTGAGGATGTTCATGTGCATTGTCTTAGCATGAAACAACTTCCATTTGAGGGCAGGGGCCATATCTTTATCTTCCCTAGTATCTTCCAGAGCCTTTGCACTATGGTCAGCCCAGACCAGGCACTCAGTACTCAAACATGAAAGGATTTGGAGAGACTTGATTTACTGGCTGACTGGATGAATCTCTTCCCACATAAAGCTGAAACTCTCCTTTGCCTGCCTCATCCTTCCCGTATCAAAAATTTGTAACACACACACACACACAAACTGATAAATGTATTAATCATAACCAAAAAACAAATTCAGGCTCCCAAAGGAGAAAGAAATCGAGGGGAAAAAAAATGGAAGAATGTGAATTTCTCCTTATTGTATTCCATCATTTCCTTTTACTTTGTAGGTGATTTGAGAAAACCTAGACATTAGCCCTAATTCCTTTCTGGGTCTGAGAGAGTAGGAAATATGTATAGTTGTGCGTTCTTTTTCAAAGATGTATTTATTTATTTGAGAGAGAGAGAGAGACAGAGAGAGCACACTCATGAGAGCACACAGGGGGGAGCGGAGTGAGGGGAGGTGGAGATTAAGCAGACTCCGGGCTGAGAGCAGAGCCTGACACAGGGTTTGATCTCACGACCCTGCAATCATGACCTGAACCAAAATCAAGAGTTGGTTGCTCAACCAACTGAGCCACCCAGGCATACCTGTAGTTCTGTATTTTTTATGGCTTTGGTATTCCCTGAGGTAAGAGGCATCATTGTCTATGAAGTATTTGTGAGATTCTAATAAGTGTTGTGAGCTTCTAAGAATTAATCCAACAAAGTTAGATTATGTTAAAATAAAGGTAGTGAGATTTGGGATACAGAACTGGATGGTCCCTGGTTCAAACCCCAGCTCCATCTCTTCATAGCTGTCTGACATTAGCCAATTTATCCTCTCTGAGCTCCAGTTTCCTCAAATTTTAAAATGGAGATGATATTAACCCTCCACTAGGGTGCTATGAATAGCAGTAAGATCACACATATAACAGGACTTGGTGGATAAAAGGTTCTAAACAAATGTTCTTTTCTTTCCACCTTCTGCATTTATTGAAGATTGTGGTGGGGTCAACTGCCAGTTTTTAATCTTTATTCCTTCTTGGAAACACAGGCTGGTAGACTTGGTAAATGAACTAATGTTACAGGTGAAAGAAAAAAGCATTTTGAATTCAGCCAAAAAGAAATTTAAGAAAGTGCCAAGTAACAGTACTGAAATTTCATTATAGAAACCCTAAGAACACAAAATCACAAAAAAGTAGAGAACTTACTTTACACAAATAACATGATATTGTTGCTTACTATTGTTTGTAAAGACTCATTTAAAAGTCCTACCTTGAAATACATCACAATTGTTTTCATATCCCTGAGAGTAATGATACTATGAATTCCTATTTTTATTTCAGCTGTCAGTTAATTAATTATTCGGTCTCAAGAAGATGTTTGAATCAATTAAATTCCTGCAATCATATTAATTTATGTAAATCCAACAACCTCATTATTTCAAGATTCTAAGTCAGCACCTTCTTGCATTTAGGCAGTTAGAAAAGCTAACAAAAATTACTACAGTCACTAGGTCACATTTAAAGATTCTATGTTAATCAAGAAAGACAACATTAGGAACTGTTCTTATTTCTTCTATGATGTTCCTTCCAGATTTTTTAGGGCAACAAATGAAAAAGTAAACCTACCTCATTCCCCAGTGACTTGTCCTATGACATTTTTTCCCTAAACTAGATTTGAGATCATCTCTGTCTGGTTCCATCTTGCTTGCTGGGTAAAATTTTTCTGGCCCCAAATATCTGGACTCCAAATACCCCTTTTTTGCTTATTCTGGTCACCTAGAATACTTTCCTTTCTACCCCACCCCACCTTCAAAGTACAGCTCCCCTGTACTCCCCCCTCCAAGAAAACTTCCCTCTGTACCAAGTCCTCAACGATGGCTGTCTTTGGAACTCCTACCACATGTATAATCATATATTCATATCATATAACATCATAATCATATAATCATCCAGCATCTTGATTTGCTCACTACTATGGATTTGTCCTATGTCCCTAACTACATTATAAGTTCTTCCAAGATAAGGATTGAGTTTGCCCTTCACCTGTCTTCCCCACAGCTTCTAACGTAGTTCTTGTCACCTAATAGGCTTGTTGAGTGGGGATGACAATATAGAAACAAGAATGTCTGAATTAAATAGCCTGCTGCAAGAACTACTGAATGCTAAATGCATCTTAAATCACCATGTGGCTCATCAACAGAAAATCAAGACAGGTAGAGGGAAAGGGAATGCAAACACAAACACACACAGGGAAGCCCCTTTAATCTTCTTGTCTGAAGTTCCGTTTTGATTTGTTTGACAAACTGCATACTGTTGATCTTTTCATCTCTCCTTGTCTGAGAGATGAAGGGTATTGTTGTTTACTCTGTTCCCAGCCCCAGAAAGCTAACTAGGCTGCCTTGTCCACTGGTTTGAAGTGGGCTCCAATGGGGAGCAGCAGCAGATTAGCGACAGTGAGGTCAGGGTAGTTATTCCTCCACTCCCCTCCCTGTGAGGGTCCCCACAGGCTGGCTGCATCCTTCTACCAAAGGCCTCAGCAGCCCTCTTCACACAGCCTTGCCAGGTCCAAATCCTGGTAACTCAGTGCCCTCACCTCACCCCTGGTTCTCCATGGTACTAGACCCAATGCTTTCCCTACACCCTGTTCATATATCTGCAAAACACTCTTCAAATTACCTACTTTGAATGGGCTATCTCCTGTCAGGACCAGAGTTGATTTGAGAACTGTGATATCCAAAGCAAAAAGAACAAATGTGATGATTTCTAGACGGAAGGACAGCAAGAACAAAGGCGGGAGATGCAATGTTCAAGGAAGAGCCAGCAGGCCAGCGGGGCTGGAGAGAGGGAAGATGAGTAAGAAATGAACATAAAAAGAAAACAAAGACCAGGTAATTCAGGGCTTTGATGGCTATTATACAGACTTGACCATTTACTCTAGGTGACCATTGGAGAGTTTAGAGGAGATAAATTATCTAACTTTCTTTTTAGCAGGATGACTGGAAGCTCCATTACCAATAAACTGAAAGGGTCCACATTAAAACAGGGTGACCAGTCTGGAGGCTACTGCATTATTCCACCCTTGATATATTATCGGTGGGTTGGCCTGAGTAGTGGACATGGCAAAAGTGGTTGGATTCTGAATATATTTTAAAAGTAAAACCGTCAGAATTTGCTGATAGAAGTGAAATGTTCTCCTTTCCTACATTATTTTTCTTGATAGCACTTATCGCTTTCTGACACACTACACATTTAACTTTCAGCGTTTCAACTGATCCTCTCACAGAAATGAGAGCTCCATAAAGGTGGGAAATTTTTTCTCCATTTTGTCCACTGCTATACCCCCAATGTTTTTTTTTTAACAACAGAGCACTCATTTAATCCATTAGGTACATAGGGAAGTGTTATAATCCAGTTTGTTATGTCAACCTGAAGAATAAAACAGTTGTTTTACTAGCAGAATGAGTTGTTGTTTGTTTTCCCTCAAAAAGTTGAAAATAGACCTACCGTATGACCCAGCAATTGCACTACTGGGTATTTACCCCAGAGATACAAATATGGTGATCCGAAGGGGTACGTGCACCCCAATGTTTATAGCAGCAATGTCCACATTTACTTAGGTTTCTAGGCACTCAAATAAATTATTAACTGAATTGGTTCATCTGAAAAATTTTAATAACTCAATCAAGATATTTTACTCTTGTCATGTTCCCTTCCTTTTGTGGACATTATTAATTATAGGCTTGATGTTGTTATTCCACTATGAGTCATTTACCATAGCAAATCCACTTTAAATTGATCTACATTGTTTAGAAAGTGCCACCTACTTGTATAGCTTAGTGCCCTGCTCTGATAACTGATATAAACAAACAGCTGTTGATGCGCTAGACTTGGAATTAAGTCATCACTGGGTTATAATTGATTCGATTTAATTAGCGTGAATGTCAGGGAGGCACATTCGCAATGGCAGATGGTATGACAACTAATCTTGTATTGAGGTAATGTGCCTGATCTTTATTTTGAGTGTATGATCTATTGATAAAGCTGCTTTGATGCAGCCATTCTGATGCCAAGATAATATGATGACACCAATCTGAGGGGATGAATTTGAAGCAGGAACACTGTGACACTACCTAAAAACAAACCATCAGATTTCCACCTTGCATTTTCCACCAAGTGATAAGCTTCATTCCATCTCCGAGATTCAAGAGACTGAGGTAGAAGACAAGGTGGGGCCAAGAATGAATGGAGGGATGGGCTGAGGTTAGGTGTCATCTTTCAGTATGCATATGCTTGCCGCATGCGCATATCTTAGAAGGGGACCTCAATGATTCTAAATGGATTTCTGTCATTCTCTGAAAATTCACCTCTATCTCAAATGGTCTGTGCACTGAATAATCATTTGGTTATATTTAAATTTCTTTAGTTGTTTAATAATGGCAGTTTGTTCTATTTTGCATGTGTGAATATAGACTGGTTTCCTTTGCTTCTTTGCAATGCTTTCCTTCTTGTTAGGCCAGCCTCATTTGCTTAGGTTTCTTTTTTTTTTTTAACAGAGCTCTCATTTAATCCGTTAGGTACATAGGGAAGTGTTATAATCCAGTTTGTTATGTCAACCTGAAGAATAAAACAGTTGTTTTACTAGCAGAACGAGTTGTTTTTTGTTTGTTTTTCCTCAAAAAGTTGAAAATAGAGCTACCATATGACCCGTATGACCTATTTACCCCAAAGATACAAATATGGTGATCCAAAGGGGTATGTGTACCCCAATATTTATAGCAGCAATGTCCACATTTGCTTAGGTTTCTACCAGACCCCAGGGATGAGGGAAAGAGGGAGGGTATCAGGGCGGACCTATTTCTTATCTTCAGTTTCAGACACACAGGAAATCCTCGGTTGGATTTCTAATGGTTTTCTTAGGGCTCTCAATTACATCTAGAACCGTGTGAGGGGTCCTCTGTTAAAGACCCAAAGAGGTGATATCTACCAAAGGCAAAGAGAATGGGGCACTTACCATTTCTCCAACCAGGGCTAATCTGAGGGACGATGCCGTCCAAGGCACTGCTGACCATAGTGAGTAGCAGCCACAGGCAACCTTCAAGCAATTCTTTAATGAAAAGGTAATAATTACCAAGCCAGCTGTGCCTATTTGCCACCACAAAACTAGTTTATAATGTTGTTTTGTACGTGCATGTGAACAGAATTGGACTTGAATTAGGAGCCGGAGCACAGTTTAGCTGGGTTCTCTCTACAAAGTCACCATCAAGTTGTTAGCTGGGTATGTTCCCTTCTGAAGTTCAGGGTCCTCTGCCAATCTCACGTGGTTGTCAGCAGAATTTAGTTCCTTGCAGTTGTAGGACTGTATGTTCCCTACGAGGGAACTCTCTTCAAAACCAGGTCACATTATAGGAACTTGCTTCCTCTAGTCTAGCAGGAGATTCTCTCACCCTAGAGAAGTCCCAGGTCCTGTTTCAGGGGCTTTCATCTGATTAAGTATGGCCCAGGCTTGTTGCCACATAATGTAACTTAATCATGGGAGTGACATCTCAACACCTCTGGCTTATTCCACTGGTTAGAAGCAAATGACAGGTCCCAACACACTCAAAGGGAGGCTATTACACAAGGCATAGATACGAGGAAGTGGAGAACCTTTGTGAGTCACCGCCACATCATCTGTCTACCACATCACTTAAGCTTTGTTTGAATTAATTACATGTTTTGTTGAGTATGAACTTAATCCGTTTTCATTAAAAATCCAACCATTATAGTAATAAATAAAATAGGAACTCAAAGCTTCCAGCAACTGGCTAGAAATCAGAGATAGAACACAGAAATTTTGCATTCTGACAGGCTTGACAAAATGTTATATATTCTATTTTACACTGCACATTGTTCTAGGTAAATTAAATAGCTAACGATGACCAGTTCAATGGACTTAGCAGAGGAAATGTTCTAAACCCAATATGTCGCTGTTTCAAAAATTGATGGAAAACATATACAAACCAGGACTAGAAGAATCAAGGACTCATTTACATGAAACCAGGAGGTATTCTTAGTATGGGCTAGAGCTGAGGGGAGGAGGTTATGTTTATATGATCTCCTTAATGTCCTGATCTGTGAAGCCCTTCAGAATGCTCTGGGCAGCCTTTGAATCACTTTGCTTTAGGACCGCTTCTGACAGATGCCTAGCCAAGGTGACCAACAAAGTGTAGCTATAGAACTAAGGTGCTAGAACCAAAGCAAAATCCTAGAAGATTATGACAACTTATAGGCATCGAATTTTTTTTCCAGAAAAATAGAGTTCACCGCAGATAGTCCTTCTAGTACATACATGATGCTAATATTGCTATCTCACACCGCCCTATAGATTTTGATGTGGAGGACTTAATGATTATCTCATTCATTCTAACTAATCTCACCACTATTATGTCCAAAGCCCTGTCCAGTTAGGATGAATGCCTCCTTACTCCATATTCCTCTGTAATTTTTGTATGTGACACTTAAGTGGGCTATCACTATACTCCATTCTTACCAAACCGATAAAATGTGACATGAATCACAATATAAATTCCTCAAAGTACATTAGGCTCTAAGTCTTGAGAGGACATCCCAGCCTTATTTCCTTCCTTCTTTATCTTCTTCAACTATTCCAAGGAATTTAAATTGCATCTATCAGGGAAGACCAGAGATATCATTTTTACATAATAATTTAATAAAAGTGGTATTGACTGAAAAAGAAAATTACACTACAGAACTATTTAACTCTGGGCACTAAAAATACCAAAAAAAAAAAAAAGCCCTTAAACATGCAACAATGAGAGGTCAAAACAATTCCTTGAATTATATTCATGTAAGTTTAGAATTTGCTTAATCCCCACTAAATGCTTATAGTTAATTTAAGATTAATTTATGCCATAGATTTCATGCATTAGCCAAGAAGAAGGAAATGGCAATAATTCCACCCTATGGAGAAGTGTACTTATAAGACTGGCAATTTATTCAACAAATATTGGTGGAGAATCTACCAGATGCCAGGCACTGCTCTATACCCTGGGAAAACTAAGGTAAACCAGGCAGACAGAGTGCTTGATATCATGGAGATATCCTGGGGGTGTGGGGAACAGGAAGTAAACAGGTAAATAAACCAATTTATAAGATAATTACAGATTTTGGCAACTATTAAGGAAAAAACAATAGAGATACAGGAATAGAGTACAATTGGGGGTGGGTGAGGGATGAGGTGGTCAGGAAATGTTTCTCAGAAGAGGCGACGTTTTAACAGAGATCTCAATTGGAAAGGACAGAAACTAACCACAGATCTGGAGGAAGAACGTATCGGGCTTTGATAAAAGCAGGTTTTAAAACCAGAAGGCAGAAGAAAGGCCCATGTGGCTGAATAGTGAGCAAGGAGGAGTCCTAAGCAGCCAGTGTGAAGAGAGAGGCAGGAAACAAGATAACATAGAGCCTTAGAAAGGGCTAGAGCTGAAGGGTCAGGGTTTTACTTAAGTGTAATGAGAAAAATGGGAGTTTTATTATTATATTTTATAAGTTCAAATATAGTGCTGTGTACTTAAGACTACTCTAAGGGCTTCACAAATATGAACTCATTTAATCATTTAAAAAGCCTATAAGATAAATGCTTTACTATCCCTATTTTTTGGATAAGGAAACTGAGACCCAGAGAGATTTCATAACATATCGTCACACATGCCTGTATGTAACAGGGCCAGAATTGTAACTAGGACGGACTATACAACTGATTTAAGGTTCACTCTGGTTTGCAATGTGGGAGCAAATAAATGGGGGCAAGAACGGTCCAGGCCAGAGACGATGGGAGCTTAGATTTAGAGATGACAGTGCAGCACCTGAGAACATGGTGTCTTAGTCCATCCAGATTAGCCAACAACAAAGTAATAGTATGTTTTGCTTCTATAAAGTGAAGCCTGTAATAGCAGAGAGATTATCTACAAAATAGGAAACCAGAATTATGTGACCCACAGACTAAGAAAAATTTTGTTAACCCGTTAGAAGATTAGAGAATACTTAAGCCCAAAAGATCAGAGAAAACCTGACGTTTATAGTGGAGAGAAAAAAATTTGTTTTACCCACCTATTCTTTCCAGCCATTTGAAAAAGGCACATAGTAATCTTAACTTCATGATTACTTATGCGTTGCCCTACCCCTGGTATCACTATCTCTGTGCTATCTACTGTAGGCAGGCCCTGAGCTAGCTGTCTGGGAACAAAAGCAAATAGGATTTTTAAAAATATATTAAATATTAAGTTATTGAAAATTGAGGTAAATGCTATACCAGCAACAAACAAGTTGCTAAAATGGAGAACAGCCGGGAATCTACTTAAATAGGGACTTTGTGAGAAGGGGACATTTGTACTGGGACACGAAGAAGGACAGAAAAGAGTCTTCCAGGCAGAGGGAAAATATGTGCAGAAGTTCTCAGATAGGAGAGACTTTAAAAACACCAGTGCAGATGGGGCTGTGTGAGTGAGGTTAGAAAGGTAAGCAGAACTTGAAGGTCAGAGTCAAAGAGGGGACTCTACTGTTTGTACAACGGGAGACCCTCAGAAGAAGTTTTAAGGAGGAAGATGGCATCATCATATTCACTCAAGCAGTCAGTTAACAATTATATAGTGAACATCTACTATGTGACAGGCACTACTAGGTGCTGGCACATGCAAACCCTAGAATATGGGAAGCAGTAACAGGCCATCCTCTATGGCACTGTTGTGCTCCAAATTCATCCTCTCCCTAGACTACATAGAGGAACATGAATGAGGGAGCAATATTTTAAAAGTACCACTATTAAGTCTATCAAATTTACTCTAACTTTTAGATGCTTAAGAAAACAAGCTAAGCTGATGGCACATGGGTGGCACAGTCGGTTGAGCACCTGACTCTTGGTTTCGGCTCAGGTCATCATCTAGGGGTCATGGGATGGAGCTCTGAGTTGGGCTCTGCACTCAGTGGGGAGTCTTCTTGAGTTTCTGCCCCTTCCCTCCCATGCTCGCTCTCTCTCTCTCAAATAATAAATAAATCAAAAAAAAAAAAAAGAAGAAGAAGAAGAACCTAATCTGGTTCATTCCCATAGTACCTGGTGAATTAAGGCTCACTGACTCAATGTACAAATGAATAAATGATAGTAAGGCCAACTACAGCTCTAAATAATAGAGACTATAAATGCTTCCAGCCTAAAATGGTAAGAGTTCCTAAAGCAGGGATGCCTGGGTGGCTCAGTCGGTTAAGCGTCTGCCTTCGGCTCAGGACATGATCCTGGGGTCCCTGGGATCAAGTCCCGCATCGGCCTCCCTGCTCAGCGGGGAGCCTGCTTCTCCCTCTGCCTGCCGCTCCCCCTGCTTCTGCTCTGTCTCTCTGACAAATAAGTAAATAAAATCTTAAAAAAAAAAAATTCCCAAATATTTTTCTACAGTCTCTTATAAATAATTCAGATTTCTGTTTGAACCACCTGGCAGTGTTCCTGGGGAAACTAAACTGAATACACACCTGCCTCTAATCTACTTCCTCTTTCATAAGCCACAGTGGACACGGATAGAGAGAGAGGTTCTCTCCACATTTTCTCTTGTTGGATCCACTTTCTTGTCCACAAACACCCCAGAAACTATACAGACAGTAGGTAAGGAAGAAGGAGCTGAAGAGGAGGAACTGGAGAGGGAGGGTGTCACCTTCCCAGAGTTAAGACAGTTTGGGCATGTTGTAAAGACCCACATTTCAGGGAAATTCTTTAAAATGTGATTCAGGTTTTTCATCTTACATCATGGGGGGGGGAAATAAAGATGATTGTTGCAAATAATGTTAAATGCATGAAAAAAGATAAAAACAGAGCACTCCCAACAGAGACTGGGAAAGGAAGGAATTCTGATTAAGCCAGATCATCTGGGGAAGGACTAAGCTGGAGGTGGTGGTCACTCTGCACTAAGGGAATATCAAGATTCTACATAAGTTGTGGCTATTAAGTGGGAAGGGGGGGAATAGTAAGCATCCCATAAAAGGGTACTTGCTCATTCCTTCATTCCTGTGTAGAAACTAAGAGTTGTCTGAGAGGTGGAGAACTAAGATTCAGAAGGCGGGGGAAAGGCCCTCATCCCCATAAGAGGCAAATCAGGAAATAATAAACAACACAAAAATCAAGATTTGCCCTGCCACTGTCCATACTTAGGACAAAAAGGAGCCCAAACCCAGGCCGGTGTGTTTTCAGGTTCTATGCCAAGGCTTAAGTAGCTGAAGGGTGTGGTTTTGTTTCTGAATCCCTGCCGCCCCAACACAGAGGTTGACACAAGAATAAAAGTTGAATAAATGAGGGAATAAACAAGTTAATTTTTAAGTTTAAGCCTTGCTAAAAACAAGATAACAGGACCAAAATGGAGTTGTTTATGCTAAACCCCACGTCACCAAACCAAGATATAACTTTAACTTAGAGTTTAGCCTCCACCGGAAATCCATTTTCAAACCACTCAACCAGGAACCACCTGATCAGCGCCAAATAACCTAATGGACCTCTGCCATTCCCTAAAGGAAAGAGACCTTGCAATAGCCTATAAAAGTCTTTCATTTTGTACAGCTCCTTGGAGCTCCTTTCTATCTGCTAGATTGGAGGCTGCCTGATTTGAATCAATTTTTGCTCAAATAAACTCTTAAAGTTTCTAATACGCTTCAGTTTATCTTTTAACAGTTCCAAGGTCATAAGAGGGAAATGAAGGAGACCCCCAGCAGCCCCAGGAGCAACCAGACAGAGGTACCTGTTGAGCTCCTTGAATGAGCTGCCTTCTTGCTGCCTCTGGAGGTCATGGCTCAGTCCCTCTAGGACGCTCTCCTGCAGCTTCTGTGTCAGGAGCTTTCAGACTTCGAGCATTCCTTTTCCCAGACTGGGTCAAAAAACCAGCTGGTGTCAGTCGGCATCAAACTTGGAAACCGGACGTTCCCCGGGTATTCATCTTGGGTCCGACTTGGAAACCGGACCAGGTCCGGGGACAGACTGGGTCCAACTTGGAAACCGGACTGGGTCTGGGGTCAGACTGGATCAACTTAAACTGAACTGGGTCCAGTATGAGGCCTCAGATAAATAAAATTTTAAGGCTGAACAAACAGAATAAGTTTACTAAAGATAATCTTGAAATTCAGTGGCCACAATAGAGAACTTTAAACCTAGACAAACTTACCCATTTTGAGGTGCTGTGGAGCTAACAGGGTCTCAACCAAGCACTCGCGGTAAAAGCTAAAGGAAAAATTATTTTTCCTCCTTTCTGGTGACCCCCAGATACTTCACTCACTCCAAACAAAGCCTTCAGGCAGGATCCTTGGAAAAGTGCAGAAGCAGCAGGGTAAGAATTCTTACCACTCAACTCTCCCAGATGTCTTCTTTGTGGCACCTGAGCAGGAGAGGAAGGTAAAATTTCATGTCCTTCTTTAACAAACTTAGATTGGCAGCCAAAAAAAAAAAAAAAAAAAAATTTTTTTTTTCAGAAATAGAACTTTGAATTGTGACTCGTGAATTTGCTCTCAAGTGCATTGGTTGTTGAACCTTTCTGTCCCGGAATAGCTCTAACCTTATTTGCCTCATTTTGTGTCCTGAGAACTTGGTTTGTTCAAGCCATCAGTCGGAAGCTCCAAAAATAGGGCCAGACAGAAATGTTGCACCCCGTCTGCAACTAGATACAGCTGACAGAAATGTGTGTTGCACTCCACTTGCTTCTAGGCTCCTACTGACTGTTGCCCGCTCTCAGTGGAATTGAGTTTTGGGTATTTTTGTTCATTGTTGTTGGTTGTTTTGTTTTGTTTTGCCTTGGCTATCTTTGGTAGTGGCTCTGGATCTTGAGAGGTATTATCTTTGGTACCCTCCTTGGGGACACCTTTTGCATCCACGGGGTTGTTCAGTACTGCCGGGAAGAGTTACTATTTGTCCTGGCTGAAACCTTGACAATCAATCAAAATTGACTTTTGCACAAACTTAAAATTTTTAATACGCTTCAGTTTGTTTTATAACAGCCCGCACTAATACGGGCAATTGTATGGCAGCATCAATCACCTGATTCAGAGAGGTAGCTCCAGAGCCTGAGGAAATTAGAGCTTTGTTTATAGTATTGCATTTAAAAGGAAAAGATTATCAGATTATCATTCCCTGAAAAGCATGTTGTTTATTCACCTGCTTAATCATAAAATTTTTTAAAACTCGTAATATAAAATATAGACCAAATCTGAACAATAAGACTTCCACCTGGTCCTTAGAACATTATCTCATGGAACAGGCGGCCATTAAAAAAAAAAACAAAAAAACAGCCTTATGCAGCTGTGGGAAAGCTCGACGGCATCGAAAGCCGTCATTAGCATAGCCGGCCACCAGGTGTCACCATTGGTTTAAGCAAATGCGCTCACTCTAGCTCTAGGCTAATTTCATCGTTTTGGATCTCCGAGACATTAGATGGCATCTCACCTGGACAGTTGATAAAACCAAGAGGCTCCAGTTAGTTCCTAGATATTTATGAAGAAATTAGAACTCAGTCTAACATCTTCAGACTCCCTTACTAGGGCTTTCTCTGTTCCATGTATTTTTATTAAAAAGAAAAAAAATGAAACCAGCTCGAAAGAAAAAAAAAAATGAAACCTGCTCCATGATGCCCTTTAGACTAGTAAACTACAACTAGGAAGAATGATATCAGAACAGTTGTCTGTGTCACGCGGCTCAGATCTGTGTTATAGTGTCTGCTCACCTTTTCCCTTTTAAAAACTCCGAACTCTTGGGGATTGCCAGTTGAAACAGATCTTCACAAAGGGAAAAGAAGTAGTGAAGAACTTGCCAAAGTCCAATTAAAATGTTTTTTTTTAGGCAGATGATATTTAAACAGTAGTCCCTAAGAAGGCAGTTCATATTTCTGAAATTTACAAATGATTTTTTCAATGTATAGGTGTACTGACAATTACTTTATTCTTTAGTTTCTCGTTTTTTATTAATATAAAGACAAATGTTAATATCTTTTGTTGATTATCCTCTGGCTTCTCTACAGATTGACAAAAAGTCTTCCATTTTACACAAATACATTTTCTCTTTAAGAAGACTCCTGCATCCTCACCCTCATTCAAATATTCCAACAAATAATTCTTTTAAATTCCTCCCTTCTTCCATTCTCACAATATCTGCCTTCTCAGGGAGAAAACATCTGATAGATTTCTATTTCCTAAAGATACTGCAAAGATATCTTGGAAGCTCCTCACTACATAGAAACCATATTGGTTTTCCCACTACAAATGTAAACCTCAAACTAAGAAACAATACATGATAAGAGCAAAGACCAAAGGGGAAAGCAAGGAAGTGTGTGCCCCCAAGATAGGAAGGAAGAAAATCCCAAGTAGGAATTTACTTCTGGCTTGTTGTTATTAAATCACATGATTCTGATATTGTGTTTTATAGCTCCATGATTTTGTTTTTTCTTTTATTTGGCAAGCAGAATTAAAATCACTATTCAAACAAAATGACACAAAATTGTGTGAGCCGAGATGAACAAAAATGCACAGTTGATTTATTTAAGTTCCAGGAATGAGTTTGAATAAAATGTGCTGCTAAAAACAGGACATTAAAGACAATTTAAATATATTCAGTGCAGTCATTCATTCCAGTTTCATGCACATTAAGTAGCTTTTTATCTCTAAGGTGCCATCAGCGGGACTCTCAGACATTCAAAATACTGGCATTATATCATTAACACATTTCTGGTCAGTGAGTTGAGTAATGTAGAACTTATGAAAATATGTATTGCCATTCTCTTTCAAATGAGCTGCATATTACATCCATTAACATAACTATATTGATCTAATTTCGTTATTTTCAGTAGAGTGGAGTTTGGAAATATAAAATTGACAGATGAGAACCAAATGAGGAGAGGGGGCTTACACCAAAGATCATAAATTATAAAGCCTCAATAAGGAATATCCTAGATAATTGCCATGTAGAAGTGTTAAGTAGTATGCATTTAGTTTTTAAAAAAAGAAAATCTTACATATTTTAACCATTTTATTTCCGCCAGACTGTATCTGTTGGTAGTAGATTATTTAATCTCCTTTTCAGAGAGTGAGTTTGAATTCACCTAAGTATGTAGGTTATTTATCATATGGACTGTGGGGGTCAAATCAGAGCCTAGATGAATACTTGGATTCTTCTCCCAGAGATGCTTACATTAACTGGCCTGAAGTGTGGTCCAATCGATATTTAAAATCTTCCCAGGTGATTCTAACGTGCAAACAAGATTGACAATCTACCAAATTTCACATTTTATGCAAATGGATGTTAACACCTTTATTGTTATTTAATAAAGGGGTTTAATTGCAAGTTAGGTTTAAAATGTGCTGGGGTGGGGAATCTTTCAAATTACTGCAAAAGGTGATTGCAAACTAAACATTCTTTACAACCAAAGGAAGAACAACATCGAATTAGTAGATGCACCTTCATGCATCTCTTGATTAATCAGTGGACCCATTACAAAATTCCCAAAAGCCAATTCTTTGGAACTTCCAAAGAACGTTTTTGGTGTTACCAAAAAAGTCAAATCCAAAAAATCTAATATCAAATAATTTGGGGTTAAATACAATTTTCTACAGGAGTTCCTAGAATTGATAATGGTAATAGACTGTAAATCTTCAAGAGGGACAGAATTTCCTGTCCTGTGTAGCATGCAGTATGTTGATTGATTAAAGGAATCGTGGGCCTCATGATTCATGGACCACACTTTAGGAAATACAATCCAGGTATGTCTTTTAAGACAATAACGATTAAGACCTAGAACCAAAACTGTTATCCAAAGATTTCACTCTGCAGGTCTGACGTACCACTTGCTTTTTAACATTCTCCTTCATATATATAATTATATTGCCTTCAAATATTTGGAAGTGTTCTACCAGACAGCCAGCCTAGGGATTAAGACTACAAACTCAGGAGTAAGACTTGTGTCTAATCGCTCTGTACCTCAGTATCTTCACCTGTAAAACAGGGAAATGTATCTCCCCTACCTCAGGGTATGTAGTGCTTGAGAAACGTAGGTCACTGACATTCTGTTCCAATAACAAGAGTGACATTTAAAAGTAAGGAGCCAGGGGTGCCTGGGGAACTCAGTCTGTTAGGCATCGGACTCTTGATCTCAGCTCAGGTCTTGATCTCAGGGTCGTGAGTTCAAGCCCCGCAATGGGCTCTGTGCTGGGTGTGGAGCCTGCTTAAAAAAAATAAATAAAATAAAAGGGGCCAAACTACCATATGAAGAATTTCAAAGGAAATTTCTGAGAATCTATCCTATGACTTCTGAACCTTCTGACCTAATTTAAGAATATGAAAGAACTGAAAAAAGAAAGGAGAAGGAATATTTGTGAAGGGAACTCTCTAAAAAGAGCTGTTGCCATGTTAAGAGTCTCCACCACCCCACTCTTGAGGATTCAGATGGGTCCACTTGGCCATCCTGAGCGGTGCATCCCTGCACTTTGGAGATCCCAGGCCTGCCATCGGCTTTCTGCTCAGAAGATCTAGAGGATCAGGGATGGCTGAATGACTACTCCAGAGGTAGATCCATCTGCATTCCCAGAGTTCTTCAGGGCACAGGATACTAGGGTGTTTCCTGTGGACCGGGGGCAGCTGATGAGAGTCTGGTCCAGCGGGGGTCATGGGGGGCACCAGAAAGAAGCTGGAGGTGAGGCCAAATTCCCAGGATACAAAGCAGGAGCAAGTGGCCACTGGAATTGCAAATGGCTCTGCCAGCCAGCAACAGGGGAATTTCAGGAAAGAGCTACCCAGCACCTAGAAAGACTCCACAGAAGTAGCCCATGAGGAAAGAATCTGCTTTAAACCAAAGACCCAACATGGCTGAACAGAAGAAGACTAATGAGGGCCTCTTTCCAGGGCAGACGTGCAGGGAAAACAAGACCAGTGTGCGCCAAAAGAGGTTTGCCTGTTAAATCAAGGACAGAGCTTGCTTAATATCCTGGGCCCCAAAATCTAATTACTGAATTGAGCCTGGTTCTGATCTTAATTGACAGTAGGGTGACCTATTACCTAAGCATGAGCAGAAAAGTCATGGGGTCTGGAGAAATTTTCATCCAAGGGTACCCAATGATTACTGAATGAATTTTAAAGGGGCAAAGAAGGCAAAAATAAAGACCACTTGATAATATACCACGAATCCTGCAACAGATACATAATATGTGTATGTTTTTAAATAGAATGCTTCAGGGGCACCTGGTTGACTCAGTCGATGGAACGTGCAGCTCTTGATCTCAGGGTTGTGACTTTGGGCTCCACACTGGGTATAGAGATTACTTAAAAATAAAAAATCTTTAAAAATGAACAGAATGTTTCATAAATTCCCATGAATTGAAGGATGATAATACTCTCAATTTTATATCCATGCTACTCAGAATGTGGTCCATGAACCAGCAGCAGCAACACTGGGAGCTTTTTAGAAATGCAGAATCTCAGGCTTCACCCCAGACCTGCTGAATCAGAACCTGCGTTTCAACAAGGTCCCCAGGGGATTCATATGCCTATTAAAGTTATAAAAGCATTGCCTTATACCACTCAGCTGTCCATAAGAAAGTCTTTGTGATATTTGAATATCTACTAATTGTGACATAACCATTCCACTGAAGTCTCATAAAGGACTCAAAATAGCAACAAATATGTTCTAGCACTTTGGCATTTTCAAAGCTCATTTTATTTTTGTTATTCTCACGGTTAACTGGTTGACTCTTACTCTGATTTAGGTATTTCACCTGTTACCTCATGCACTTAGTGCACATGCAAGTGATTGCACAAATCACGAGAAAACTGATCTCTAACACCTGGTGTTCCTAGGCTACCTTCCAATACCAAAGAAAGATTAGCTAGATCAACATCTGTTATTGAGTAATATACTCTCATTAGCTTATCCTAGCATTATGGCCACAGAGCTTCTTGATTCTGTGGATAAGTGAGAGGCAGACTTCCAGATTACCACAGCCTCAGGAAAACTTGCTTGGGTGGCCTTATCAGCAGAAATGGAGACATATTACCACCTTTGGCTCCTCATACCCCTTTGTATCAGCCTCTCTCACTAACTGGGATGCCCCTGGCTACAAATCAAGAGGCAGATTAATATCTGAGTGTCAGTGGATGGATTCGAGGATAAAACCTGCAAACATAAGCCTCACTTTGGAGAGCCAGAGAAAATGCAACATCGTACAGGAGAGGTACCAAGACACAGGCCAGGTGTGGGCAGCATGGGCTCATGGTACTTGGAGGATACCAAATCAGTATTTATTAAATGAATAAATATATCATAAATGAATAAATGAAATGAATTGGTCTGGAATAGCATATGTTTTAGGCTACTTTGTATTTCTAAATCCCTATAGTTCCCTGATGAATGAAATCTATGCAATATTTCTTTTTTATTCTTTCTCATGCCTTGAACTCACCTTATAGCTGAGGAGATTCCGTCGTGTTTCAGCAGAACAATATTGAAATCCAGACAAGGCCATCCTCATAAGATCATTAGCCATAGTTTTAAAAAGTTTAAATCTGGGTCCCACTACTTGTAGGCTGTGTAATCTTGGGTAGTTATCTAACTTGTGGAGCCCCTATCTCTTCCCTTATAAAATAAGACTAGTAAGGCCTCATCTATAGGGTTATTATGTGAATTAGAGAGGGTAACAACTGTGGAAGTTTGTAGCATGGTGTGGGTACAAAGTAAGTCCTCAATTACTCACTGTACATTTCTCATGACCTCACCCCCACCCTAGATTTATTGTTCTAGCTTTGCTTAAACCTTATCCCTGTCCTTCCTAGATTCCACCTCTGAGGCTAATAAATTGTCTAGTTCCATAAATTATCCACAGAGGCAAAGCATAGAATTAGTTTTATTTTTCTACTTTGAAGTTCATTTGTACATTCATTCATACATTCATCAAATAATCTATTTATTGAGCACTTAGCAAGCATCAGATATAATTCCAATATATCCAACTAGAAATAAGCCTTATTTAGAAACAATTCTATAATCAGTGCTAACAGTCAAAATGCTTGCTGTTTGTTTCACTCTGCATCAGGGTCCATCTGCATAGAAGTTCATCCATTCACAGTATCAATGGAAATGGATCAGTATTGAGGATCTCAGGGCTAGATATCTAAAAATTCTCATATACAGGTCTATTCATAACAAAACATATTTGAATAGAAAATGACAGACATACACACGAGGTCATATTTATGTTCAATATTTTCTCATTTTATTTCCTAGAAAAAAACTCCAATATTAGACAAATTCAGAATGGGATGCCAGTCAATGTTTTTAAGCTCCAGTTGGTGAGAAGTGGCCTTTCCTAATTACCATCTGAATCTCCAAGATGTTGAGCTACAGATGTCACAATTCTTCCTGAGCAAAACCATTAAACATAGCGCTGGTAACCACATGGGGGGGGGGGCATTCTGTTTGATCTTGTTCAAGGATGAGTTGCTTGTATTAAGTACTTTTGTATTCACGTGTACTTCAAATTCTTACCAAACCAAAGCCACATGGAGGGAACAAAGAATACTAATACCAACAGTCCGTAGGGAGCTAGAACATGATTTTAGTCATTGGATTAGAAACAAAAATGATTTAGCCTCAGTTACAAGTGACTCTATAACCTGTATCCTTGAGGAAGTAAAAACTATCTAACTTTAAAAAAAAGATACAACCTGTAAATTTTACAGATGCTTTTAAGGGTAGGAAATGCAAATGAAAAATAAATCTCAGAAAGGAGGTACTCTTTGAAAGAAAATATTGTAAGTCCTGGGAACACTGGTGACCACAAAGATAAAACCCAGTTTAGACAAGAGTTGTAGACTACCGAGAGAAGATGGATCTTTCTATCAGAATAGTGACTGGCAAGAGATCTGACTAAGCAGGAAAGTGAGGAGCCCCTTGGGAGGGATGCAGAAGCAGAGCCTGGAGGTTCTTTTGAATTGTGCCACATCTCTGGGTTTTAGGAAATAAGCATGCTGAAACAGACTATCAAATGTTTAAACAACGCTCAGAATTGTATTTCATCCCACTTAGCTGGCAACAGGGATTTAAAGTGATTCCATAAAGCACTGCAAACCTTCAGTCTAGCCTAAATAAGGCTACATCCTTGCTCATGATTCAGGTAAGTCATCCTGCATCCCCAGCATTCTGCCTGGCTCAGAGCAGGGATTCTGTAAATATTTGCTTAATGAAGGGGACTGAACTGACCTAGAATTTGTTTAGACATCCCTATATCCCAAGATTTAAAAATTGTGACCTTGTGTGTGTGTGTTGTATGTTTTCCCTCTAACACAAATTAAACTAATAAAATAGACTTTTTAAAAAGGGCCCAGTAAAAGTTAATGATAGTTTTTTACATTATTAAAACAAAAGATCCAACATATAAAAGACTAAAATAATTATTAATATCATTTAAATTCTATTTGAAATAATGAAATGAAAGCTCACTGTGAGGCCCAGAAACCACTGCTCTGCCCCTTACTCCGGTATTTCCCACCCAGACAGTAAACGGACAAGTGCAGCTTGGTAAATCCTGGCAAACAGCCAGTACCCTGTGCTACAACTCTTAAGAAAACTAGACTGGAGGATACAGCTTAGGCCAGAAGCCCTAAGTAATTTTCTTCCACATGAAACTGCCATTTCTTTTACTTCTGATATCAAAAGGGGGTTATTACAGTGTGATGAGAGAAGAGGGCAGTACAAAACCCTTCTGCAGGACCAGGGTAAAGGAAGTCCCAGGTCTGACAAGGAAGAACACACCATCCCCTTGCCCAACGTCAAGCTGTCCTGTTCCTTGCTAGCTTATGGGCCAGCAGCCTGTCAGACTGCCATTCTGAGTAACGAGAATGCAGTGGGAACATGGCTGGGCTACTTCTCACGTTGGGAAAAAGGCTCTGGCTCTCTTACCATGCCAGAACATGGATTGAGAAAGCCGACAAGAGAGCAAAACAACACACACCAAATATGACTGTGGCCTTCCACATAGAGACGCTGCCCAGTAGTAAAAATGGGGCTTAATCAGTAAGAGAGCCTAACCAGAGTAGCCATTTGACCCTTAGGGACAGAAAACTGAGCAAGCATTCAGAAGCCAAAAAAGCTGTCTCCCCATTGTCTCCCCTCGTGAAGAAAAAAATGCTATAATCCCCTTTTCCTTTGGTTGAGGCTGGCATGTAAGAGGGACAGAGATTAAGTTTCCCTTCATGTAGTGTCAGAAGTAATGATCAAGGTTAGGGTCTCCTGAATTCACAGAAAGTCGTTAAAATTAAAACAAGGGGAAATGGGAGGTTCTCAAGGGGAAAAGCTAAATAATAAGCCCTCAGGACGGGCAAAAACCAAGTTAGCTATGATAGGCTATAAACATTCCCTCATTCCCTGTCTTTGTCTCTCACCACCCCCCTTACACACACACACACACACACACACACACACACACACACCCTGTATTGTCTTGCTAATATTGTCTTGCTAATCACCTCCATTCTTTTACCCACAACCCACTTCCAATCTCCCTACCCGCCCCACCTCAATTGGCTTCCTCTGCTGAGTCAAGCCGACCCTCCTCTAACATAAAATTACAATAGTCTAAATGGAGACTTCAGTTCTCAACAACATTTGACATATTAGGTCCAGCATCCACCATTAATTGACAGCTTTTCTCTGTGACATTTAGTTCATACCTCATCAAACCAATTCATCTTTAGGTCACTGGAGGAGTTATCTTGCACCTACAAATACAAACTTCTCAGGAGTACCTATAAATGACACTCTTAAATATGAGTCTAATCTGGTTCTGAGACCAGTTCTGACCACCAAGCATTGCTCAAGGCACCAGCTGGGTGTCCTACAACTTAACTCAATTCTGATAACTCCCTGGAGACAGCATCAGATCCCACAGGTTAAGGGCTCAGTCCCACAAGCTTGCCCTGCCCCTCCAACTTCTATGCCAATCACCGAGTCCAGGCTGTGACCAGACTGCCTATTAACCCGAGGTTCCAACAGCCCCCTACTTGGATTCAATTCATTTGCTGGAGCAGTTTGCAGACCTCGGAGAAATATTTTACTTACTAGATTACTGGCTTACTATAAAAGGATATAACTCGGGAACAGCCAGATGGGAGAGATGTATAGCACAAGGTAAGGGGAAAGGACACGGAGCCTCCATGCTCTCTCCTGAGGCACTGCCTGCCCCAAATCTTCTCGTGTTCGCCAGCCCAGAGGTTCTCCCAACCCTACCGGTTTTTTGGATATTTATAGAGGCTTCCTTACACAGGACTGATTGATGTAATCATTGGCCACTGATGATTGATCCAACCCCAGTCCCTCTCCCATCCCTGGAGGTTGGGGATGGGACTGAAAGCTCCAACCCTCTAATCACAGAGTTGGTTTCCTGGCAACCAGCCCCATCCTCAGGTACTTTGAAAAGTCACCTCATTTACATAACAAAAGACACCTTTATTGTTATCTTTTAGGAAACCACAAGGGTTTTAGGAGCTCTGTGCCAGAAATGGGGACAAAGACCAAATACATCTTTCTCATTATAAATCACAGTATCACAACTCATAAAATGCTAGTCAGGCCTGAGTCCAATCAGGCAAACATGGACACTGAGGGCAGCAGTGGCCAAAGTTAAGAATTCCTCTCATAGCTGTTCTAGGATGCTAGTGTTTTTGTAGTTGCTCTATCCAGTATCTTCTCTGCTCAAATGATCCTAGCTAAACAGAGCTAGCTAACAGCAGTAGCTTCCAATTAATTAAATCATGTGAGCAAAATGCCCATTTTAAATTTATTTCCTATTTCTTGTGATTCTTTCCTCATAGAGTAATCTATAAAGATCCAGAAATAAAACTTTATTTGCAAAAGGTGAACTTTTAGTGAATGGAATAATTTTAACGTGACTGCCAGGAATTTTTCATGTATCTAGCTTTCTTACACTAGCTGAAATTATTGATCTGACCAAGCTGGTACATAATAAATGATACTAAATTACAGCTTATATTCACCTGTATTTAATTTGCCATTTTAAATAAAATTATGTGCCAATAAAATTAAGTTTTCTGTAATTTTTTTGCAGCTCTCAAAATTTTATACATGCATAAGACTATACAGATAGATGATTTCACTGGGAAGTTTTAGAATTATCAGAATTACTAGTGCAGGGCGCCTCGGTGGCTCAGTTGGTTAAGCAACTGCCTTTGGCTCAGGTCATGATCCCGGAGTCCCGGGATCAAGTCCCGCATGGGGCTCCCTGCTCAGTGGGGAGTCTGCTTCTCCCTCTGACCCTCTTCCCTCTCGTGCTCTCTATCTCTCATTCTCTCTCTCTCAAATAAATAATAAAATAAAATCTTTGGGAAAAAAAAGAATTACTAGTGCATTTATTCAGTAGTCCTGTCTCAGATCTATAAATATACTACAATCAACTATATAAGAGAATAAGTTTAAATTAGAGTAAGAGAATTTGTTTTAAGCATACCTGTATGCAACGTTAAGAACTATAAAATAAAAAAATTGCAATTGGAAAGAAACAATACAAATAAACATAGCCTAACACAATGTCTGACCCATGATAGGTGCTCAGTAAATGTCTGGCTGAATGAATGGACAAGGAGAAGACAACACAAATATGGGATATATAAGTACATATACAAAGAACTATAGAATAACTTTCTTAACATACAGGAGATAGAACATGTTTTTACACTCGGGAATACTGAAAATGGTAAGATAATAATGTTCAAGTAGCTGCTGGAAAAATAGAAAAGTAGAGGAAAATCTTTTAGACCAATGTGTGAATATTACATTCTCCATTATTGATTTGAATAGAAATATTAAAATCCAAGAACAATTACAGATTTAATATCTTGAGAAAGGAGGAAATTTTAATTAAATTTTGCAAACAGCATAAACCTGACTTAAGTATGAATGCCTCTTGAAAGGAAAGGAATTAATAATAAAAATGCTTGTATAAGTTGAAAAAATCAAGAACATGAAAAAGAATTAAGAAGAAAAAAATTAATTTATAAAATTATTCCAACACAATAAATGTCAATAATGCAATAACAGAGGAACATAACGGGAAGTCAGGAAGGAACTAGTTTCACAATAATAGGTTTACAGAGAGAGAAAATGTCTACAAGAATCATTAGGAAATTTCCTGGCATAATGTGGGTTAACAAGCTGAAAGTAGCATTTATTTTATAGAAAGTATACACACCACAGAAGAGCCGATGCACCAGAAAGATTTATTTAGAGTTGACATTTGCTTCCTGTTGAATTCCTTAAGGAGAGCTAAATCTAAATGAGAAATTTAAACTTATAATTTTTAAATTGTGTTTACAGTAATTAGTATATGAAAGATGAAAGGTCAAAGAAAAAAATGACTTATTTAAAAAATATGTATCTCTCCATCAAAGTGCTTCATGTTGTTCCAAGTCTTTAAAAACATCTATAAGATGATATACCATCAACAAAGATAAAAGAATGATACTATCTGCCTATGGAAATCCCTTTTCTTTTTGATAAAAGAGAGAAAAGATAAATATTATAAACCTCCTCCAATCTCCTAGAGCCCCTAACTTTAAAAATTGGGGAGGGGGATCATTTTCTATGAGGCAAATAATTCAAAAGGTCAGGGATCTTTAAAGGTACATTAATTTGTCCATGTCACCACGAGTGTAATTTGCTAGTTTACTTCTGAAGCAAATGCCATTTCTTATTACTCACATGAAATAGTTAATACCTTCCTCTGCTCTAGCATGTACCTACTTTTCCAACATACTTGATCTGTTCCCTACAATGCAAACCCAAAATTAAATGGAAAGAACAAAGTGAAACCTTATCTTCACCTACAAGAGTGACTCTAAACACAGTGACAATCATGCCAGACAAAAGAGACATAATTTCATATCTACAGTGTAACATCAATTAAAAGACTTTGAAGTAACTAGTCCTTTAAACATTCAAGGTTAAAGTGTTTCTGGTTGAACTGCTAAACTAGCATTAAAATAAAATACATGGTTTCTTATTAGTTCTGTTTTATTTTTAATGATGTTGGGCTCAACACCTGTCTAGAACCGTAGTAAATCAGACCAGTTCCAGGACCTGGGCTGTGTCTGCATTTTACGGAGAGTGAGAGGAATGAAGGCCCATGATTGTGTTCTCCCAGCCTCTGACTTTCTCAGTCTTCTGGATTACTCAATTTCATTTAATAAATAAATGGGTGAGGGAAGGAGGGTAGAGAGGGAAAGGAGGGGTGGATAAAAGGGGAAGGAGGAAGAGAAAACAAAAAGAATTTTTGTGATTTAAAAGTACTTGAACTATCTCAAAAATCATTAGGCAAAACAAGCCTACCAAAGATTATATGAATTTTCTGGGGTACAGCAGGGAGGTAGTCCCCCATCTGAAAAATAAATACACTTCCAACTATTTTTTTTCTCGAGGCTTAAAATTTGTCATATATAACAAAGACATTTATACCACAATCATTTTTAATTTAATTTCACTTAACAGTGTTTCTCAAATGTGACCGATGACTGGCCATGCATGGATTGCCTGGGATCGTGCTCATTTGCACCTGTCCTTCCAGAGTAATTATTAGTAGCAACTCACTTCACTCAGAAGTGTCCTGATTTAGAAAATAATTTTTATGGTCACTCAACCAATGACCAAATGCATTTGAAAATCCTGGTTCTTATTAACAGTAGAGCTTCCTGGGTCCTACCTTAAACCTAATAACTTCAAACCCTTGAGAGGCAGGCCCAGGATCTACATTTTAACAAACACCCCTTAGGTAATTGTTAGGATTACTGAAATTTGAGAACTGCTGCATTAATATATATAATACAGAGTATTAGATTTCAATGAGGAGAAAGATTTCAATGAGGCCAGTAAATGAAAATAAACAGGAAGAAGTGACATTATTGAATAATATACCCAAAGCCACCAATATAAAATTGTGTTTATTTGGCAAGTTTCTTTATGGCCTGTATCCACTACCACATCTATCTTTGTCCCGTGGCAGGGAGATCAGTAAAACTGTACAAACAAGAGGAAGCTAGCACTGCAGGTCTTCGTCCAGCTTCTGTATTTCCATTTGTTTTGCATCACCCCAGGTCTATGTACAGTAGCCCCCTTATCCACAGGGGGTACATTCCAAGACCCCCAGTGGATGCCTGATACTGTGGACAGTACCAAACGATAACTCTACTATGTTTTTTCCTATACATACCTATGATAAAGTTTAATTTATACATTAGGCACAGTAAGAGATTAATAACAATAAATAATAAAATAGAACCACTGTAACAATATACTGTAGTAAAAGTTATGTGAATGTGGTCTCTCTCTCTCTCTCTCAAAATACCTTATTGTACTGTCCTCACCCTTCCTGTGATGATGTGAGAGAATAAAATGCTTGCATGAAGAGATGAAGTGAGGTGAATGACGTGGGCATCATGACACAGCAGTGTTGAGGCACTACTGACCTTCTGACCATATGTCAGAAGGAGGATCATCTGCTTCCAGGGCCATACTGTCGACCATATAACTACCCCAAAGCCATGTGCTCCAATTCACCCTTTGGCTGTCTAACAGACACACAGGCACACACGTGCACATGCACACACACACACACACACACACACACATCTTTTTTCCCATATATCAAAAAAAAAAAAAAAACAACCCAACAACTCAAAACACATGATCCAACCAAATCTCACACAACCACAATGGGGAACAACAAAGTTATTTCCAGCCACTGCACACAGAAAGGAGATGCTGGCCTTCAAGTCCAGGACATCTGGCTTATGTCCATTCCTCTTGAATTCTGTCAGAATCCCATTTCAGTATTCTACAGCCTATGAACCACATGATAAATTGAACCATTACCTGGATAACATTATATATCCCTGGAAAAAAGAAAGAGGCAAGAAAAGAAAAAAATAATTAGTATAATTCTCATTTTAAAAGGAAACATGAGAATAAATACTTTGCAAGCAAAATACTGGTGCAAGCTACAGTCCTCCATTCTGCAGGCATTCACAAGAGTGCTGCTGACATCTGAGATAGATTCCTCCTCTGCTTGTTCCAAGTTCTCCTGGCTTTCAGCCAACACCACAGCTTGCCAAGGATCTTCGCCCTGATTGCACAAAGAATCCAACATGCCCAGGTGGTAAGTCTCAGCTCCCAATTCAACAAAACCTACATTTTTTTTAACCCTTGGATGAAACATTCTCCCAATGAGTACTGAATTACTTAGGCTAAAAGAGTTAAATAATTTTGAATAGTTAAAGCAAAACTTTTGAAAGTGAAAGAGTAAGTGTAATTATGAGAAACGTCTTCACCCCCAAGTCCTAGGTTGCAGTCCAGCTGTGAAAACAATATCAAATGTATTGGTCACTGGTTCCATTCCTGTTCTACATCCTACAACTTAACACACCAATATCACAAGGTGCTACTTCTTAGATATTGTCATGGTTAAGTTTCCAATAGATCCTTCCAATGAAGCATAGCTTCAACAGGATGACAGGATATTTCTATAGCAGGGCCAGGCAGTCAATAGCCTACTGCCTTGTTTGGCAGTGCAGTGAGTTCACCAATTAAAAACAATGTATGGAATCCTGTGATGCTTTTAAGGCATGTAAGCAGGAAAAGCAAATCCAAATCCAGAAAGACTATTCCAGTGATGATAAGTTGTTGCTCCTCCATGATGAAGGGGCATTTCCAACTCAAAAGAATTTATCTGCTGCAGGGTAGTACACCAGGTCCTCTAGAAGTATATGGCTAGTCACTGTTGCTAACAGTGTATGATCAGCCTTGGTGGAAGGAAATTTACATTCCTGAGTCCAAGCATCACCTCCAATCTGGCCATCACAGCTCTTTTTTTTTTTTTAAGATTTTATTTATTTATTTGACACACAGAGAGAGATAGTGAGAGAGAGAGCGGGAGAGAGAGCACAAGCAGGGGGAGCGGCAGGCAGAGGGAGAAGCAGGCTTCCTGCATGAGCAGGGAGCCCGATGTGGGGCTCGATCCCAGGACCCTGGGATCATGACCTGAGCTGAAGGCAGCAGTTTAACCAACTGAGCCACCCAGGCGCCCCTGGCCATACAGCTCTTATGCCCATGAACGAATAGACTGGCTTGAGGAGGACGATGGCCGACTCCCACAGAAGGAATCATTTTTGTACTCCTAGTGTTAAGAACCACTTCTGCAATAATGCCTCTCAGTGAGCATTCACATGGACACACATATTCTTACTCTGGGCCCATTCTGAATTGTCCATCCACCCTTCCCTAAAACCTCATTGCTATCAGTTCTCCAGTCTTGACCCTTCCAAGTCTGTAACCATTTAGTTAGGCCAGGACTAAAAATAACCCAGTATGTACTTACTCAGCCTTAAAAAAAAAAAAAAAGCTCTGTCCAAAGCCCCTTGCCCCAGTATATCCATCATTGCTCAAATCACTCTGGCCGAGTCACTCTGACCCCTCCAGAATCCAGCAATGAAAGGGTAAATGCCTGGCACAACACGGGGTCTTCAGCCCTAGTTTCAGTGCTAGATTCCAACTGCCTTACTTGTTACAGATTTTGGAAGTTGCCTTTGTGCCAAATAATTAGCTTAAGAATTAGTATAGATCCTGACCTCAGGTAAAGTAGACAATAAAATGTTTCCTTCAAAGCAAAGTGAACAATAAAATTTCTGCTCAAAATTTAATAATGGTAAGCATTTTCCTTCTCAGTTATAGTGCAGGGCCACCCAGAAGAACAGAAGCACTTCCTCTCATCTGTCTGGTGCCAGCATATCATGCAAAACCATCTGTACAGCAGGTTCAAGTTACTCTGTCCCTGATCCACTAGGCATAGGAAACTCTCCCATGAGACTTATGGAAGAAAGTGACATAGGAGTATAACTGCCTGCCTGGGTCTTCAAGCTTCTCACAGGCTCGGCCTCATGGGGTTCTCTTCTTTCTCAATCCACTTGAGGTGGAGTACTGCTGGGGATGGTTGGCTTTATGGCTAAGTGTCTTGAGATAATACCATTTCATGTCAGACATCAAGGTACCATGGCTGTGTTATGCCAGATGGTGGAATGATTCAGTCTCTACACGAGCCTAGCCACAAGCCAAGAGTCAGCTGCTGAAGAAGCCTTTGCGTTTTCCCAAACACAAAGGGTCTCCTTTCTGATGATCTTTTTGGGGCTTGTCACAGACTCCATACAGCTTTTGGCTGGGCCATAGACCTTTCCAGCAGCACTGGATCCACTAGCTCACATGCTTGCAGCCTGGGATAACTGGAAAGCCCCCTCACACGTTGGGTCCCACTCCAAACTGGCAACTTTTGAGTGGCCACCCAGGAAAAGGCCAGCGTGGCCACACTATGTCTAAAATCGAAAGAGGACCCAACTTATTGTGCCTGGCAAATTCTCTTCAGAAATTTGTAAATGAATATTTCATTACCTCACATTAATTACAAACTCAATGTTTAACTTCAAAGTGCTAAAATTTCAAAGCACTGCTCTGTTATATTAATCAAACATGGCTATTTTTCTCTTCATTTAATTCCTTCCTTCCTTATTTAAACTTCATCTACTTACAAAAAGGATTAAAAGTGCCTTGTCATGTCACATTGCTTTTTTGTAATAAAATGGTAGCAAGAAGTTGCAGAGTAAATAGCACCTTATAAAATTTAAGGAAGTAAGTTCATCACTTAGCTACATTTAGTTTCTATGTTGTGAATCCATATGCAGAAATCTGCCCATTTGAGAAAATATGTAAGGACTGTTCAAAAGCTCTTAGAATCTTTAGCTTTTATGTGAGACAAACAGAATGAATATTGCCCTAAGTGGGAAATTATCCTTTGCTGTGCTCTTCGGAAGCCATCACGCACAAGACTTTTAAATGTAAATGTCTATCAGGAATTTTTTTAACAAATCACTCTTTTGTCTATTCCCTTTAACAAAAATCATAAGTAAATTAACACCGAGGTTCTTATGAGTCTTTTTAAAGCAATTTTAACACAAATTGATTTGAGTGCCCTCAAAAAATGCTCCACTTCATTTCCTTCTACAAGTATTTAGTGATCATCTACTATGTGCAGGCTCTATGTGAGGCCATAGAGAAGTAAGGCCCAGTCAATAAGCTATCAAAAAATTTATAGTGTAGGGGCGCCTGGATGGCTCAGTCTGTTAAGCATCTGACTCTTGATTTTGGTTCATCTCAGGGTCCGGAGATTGAGTCTGCTTGCTTCGGATTTTCTCTCTCCCTCTCCTGCCCCTCTCATGCTCTCTCTCTCTCTCTAAAAAAAAAAAAAAAAAAAGCTTACAGTCTAATAGAAGATATAAATAAGTAGAAAATTACGAGATAGTCTAAGAGGTCCTAAGACAGGACTAATAAAGGGTGCTGTGAAATTGGGGGTCAGGGAAGACCTTCCACAGGAACTGAAATCTAAGCCAAGGCCTAGAGGGAAAAGGAGCCACAAAGACCAAGATGCTACAAATTAAGGAAGAAGAGTGTGTTCTGAGCAGAGCAAAAGTTATGTGCAAAGGCCCCCAGAGGCCAAAGAAACCACAGAAAGCACAGTATGTTTGGGTCCTTGAAGGCAGTTTGGTAAGGCTGGCTCTTAGAATTGGAGTGGTGGTAGTAACGGTGGTAGTGGAAGGACAGGGAGGGTAGTAGAAACACATGTATGGTAGACAGGGTTCCTTGGCTCCACTACAGTTCCACTTTCTCTGCTAACTGAATCTCAGATAATTGGCACAGATCCATTGAATTAAGGACAGCTCAGGCATGAGTCAAGGTAATTCTCACTTCACAATCATGAGTCTAGGGTTGGGCACTGACCCAGTTCTAAGGAGAAATCAGCTGAAGCTTCCCTTCCACGCTAAAAACAGATCCTCCTTAGGAGAAGGCTGTTGCCCCCTTCTTCCCTGTCTGGAATGCTCACCAAGGTCTTAAAGACTGTCTGGAGCTGCTTCCTTCCTTGATGAAGGAAAAGACCCAAAGAACTGCAGAGCTGACTAAGGCATTATCATGTAGTGTAACTGATAAACCATCACTGGAACCATGTCTGTCTGCAGTTCTTGGTATGTGACAGAATGAAATGCCTCTATTATTTAAATCTATTTGTCTGTGTTCTGTTACTTGCAGCTGAATATCTTCCTAAGGGTTATAGGAATGAAATTGAGAAGCTTGGGGCCCTATCATGAAGGGCCTTACAGGCTATTCTCATTTAGACCCCTTGTTTGCAAGTGACAGAAATCTATTTCTAACTGGCTTATGTGAAAGTGGGGACTTCATAGGAATGTCCTGGGGTATTTTGTCTGATGCAAGGAGAGGAACAACCAGTTTCTAGAAGGACCGAGGTATAGCCAAAGGGATTAGGGACAACTTGAATCAGGGCTTCAAATACCCCCAGCACATTGTTCCCTATCTCTCATCTCTACTTCTCCCTAGGGGCTGGCTTCATTCCTTCTCACTGTTGACCGGGTTCCTGCACATGGTGAAAAACATGACCACTGACAGCTCTCAAGCTTCTCTTTTAGCTTCTACTCACCAGGAAGAACTAGCACATTCTCCCTCTAACATTAAATTTAAGAAGCCCACTTAATTTTCATGAATAAAGTAGTTCTGGAAGGCCAGAACAAGACGTAACCATTGTACAAGGGACCATCGGAAAATTTAAGCTAAAGAGAGAAATAATTAAATTTCTACTTTAGAAAGATGACCTTAGGCTCAGGCTAGAGAATGGATGAGGAGGGTAGTTTAAGGAGAAAGGGCAATTGCCATAACATCTGTGAGAAGTAATACTGCTTAAACAAAGGTAGACATGATGCAGATAAGATACAGCTCTTACTTAAACAGCACTGATCTAGCCATTGTGTTTAGTCCTTCTCAAATCACAATAAAGAATACAACTTGTCTATGGGAGCAGGGAGTAGATGGGAAGTGGACAGAGGGCTGCAAAGATTTTGGAAGAAAGATTAATCAATTTGCCTTTTATTATAATCTAATTTTTTTAAAGTCATCTTAAGATTCTATTGGCTTTAAGTTCTACTGAGACTAATGCTTATTCAATACTGATTTAACATAAAAATTGATTAACAAATTCACAAGTTTCTTTAAGACATAAAATACCAAATGTGAAAATCCAATGATCCACCCTTATCATGTGTTCCTACCAATCCAACATATTTTAGTAGAAAATCCTTTACTGCTTGTTCGGCAGAAAGTACACATTTTATCGGAAATCAAAGGCAGATGAAGGCTTAGGTTGTATAAAATGCTAGTAAATAAAAGCAAACAGTTGGAAATAAAAGCATGGTCATGAAACTAAAGATGTGTCAAATAAAATTATATATAACAGTAAAATAATTAGCCCAAGTAAATTATCAAATATGCATTACTGCAATTTAAAGATGAATTGGGTGATTTCAGATATAGGTTTTTTTGTTTTTGTTTTTGTTTTGTTTTGTTTTGTTTTGGTGCCTAGATCTGTTCTAGATGGGTATTTCTTCAAGAGAGGACCACAAACCAACAAACCAAGGGGAAAAGACAATAGATGGGAAAATGTCAGGTTGAGGAGGGAAAAGAAAATAGAGACAGAGAATATCTAGAAGTATCTTACAGTTACTTCAAGGAGAAAATGGAACTTTCCTCTTCATTACCCCTCCTTTCTACCATATCACCTTTCCAATAAGGGCTATGCCCTCTCCTTTAAAAAGAAAAAAAAAAAAAGGCAAAGAAGAAGTCAAACTCTCACTCTCTGCAGATGATGTGATACTTTATGTGGAAAACCCAAAAGACTCCACCCCAAAACTGCTAGAACTCATACAGGAATTCAGTAAAGTGGTGGGACATAAAATCAATCCACAGAAATCAGTTGCATTTCTATTCACCAACAATGAGACAGAAGAAACAGAAATTAAGGAATCGATCCCATTTACAATTGCACCCAAAACCACAAGATACCTAGGAATAAATCTAACCAAAGAGGCAAAGAATCTGTACTCAGAAAACTATAGACTACTCATGAAAGAAATTGAGAAAGACACAAAGAAATGGAAAAACATTCCATGTTCATGGATTGGAAGAACAAATATTGTGAAAATGTCTATGCTACCTAGAGCAATCTACACATTTAATGCAATCCCTATCAAACTACCATCAACTTTTTTCAAAGAAATGGAACAAATAATCCTAAAATTTATATGGAACCAGAAAAGACCCCCAAATAGCCAGAGAAATGTTGAAAAAGAAAAGCAAAACTGGTGGCATCAAATTCTGGACTTCAAGCTCTATTACAAAGCTGTCATCATCAAGACAGTATGGTACTGGCACAAAAACAGACACATAGATCAATGGAAAAGAATAGAGAGCCCAGAAATGGATCCTCAACTCTGTGGTCACCTAATCTTCGACAAAGCAGGAAAGAATGTCCAAAGGAAAAAAGACAGTCTCTGCAACACATGGTACTGGAAAAATTGGACAGCCACATGCAGAAGAATGAAATGGACCGCTTCCTTACACCACACACAAAAATGGACTTAAAATGGATGAAAGACCTAAATGTGAGCAGGAATCCATCAAAATCCTAGAGGAGAACACAGGCAGCAACCTCTTTGACCTCAGCCACAGCAACTTCTTCCTAGACACATAGCCAAAGGCAAGGGAAGCCAGGGCAAAAATGAACTATTGGGACTTCATCAAGATAAAAAGATTTTGCACAGCAAAGGAAACAGTCAACAAAACCAAAAGACAACTGACAGAATGGGAGAAGATATTTGAAAATGACATATCAGATAAAGGGCTAGTATCCAAAATCTATAAAGAACTTATCAAACTCCACACCCAAAGAACAAATAATCCAATCAAGAAATGGGCAGAAGACATGAACAGACATTTCGGCAAAGAAGACATCCACATGGCCAACAAACACAGAAAAAATGTTCAACATCAGTCGGCATCAGGGAAATCCAAATCAAAACCTCAATGAGATACCACCTCATACCAGTCAGAATGGCTAAAATTAACAAGTCAGGAAACGACAGATGTTGGCGAGGATGCGGAGAAAGGGGAACCCTCCTACAGTGTTGGTGGGAATGCAAGCTGGTGCAGCCACTCTGGAAAACAGTATGGAGGTTCCTCAAAAAGTTGAAAATAGAGCTACCCTATGACCCAGCATTTGCACCACTGGGTATTTACCCCAAAGATACAAATGTAGTGATCTGAAGGGGCACATGTACCCCAATGTTTATAGCAGCAATGTCCACAATAGCCAAACTGTGGAAAGAGCCAAGATGTCCATCAACAAATGAATGGGTAAAGAAGAAGTGGTATATATACACAATGGAATATTATGCAGCCATCAAAAAAGAAATCTTCCCATTTGCAACGAAGTGGATGGAACTAGAGGGTATTATGCTGAGCGAAATAAGTCAATCAGAGAAAGACAAGTATCATATGATCTCACTGATATGAGGAATTTGATAAACAAAACAGAGGAGCATAGGGGAAGGGAGGAAAAAATGAAACAAGATGAAACCAGAGAGGGAGAAAAACATAAGAGACTCTCAATCTCAGGAAACAAACAGAGGGTTGCTGGAGTGGTGGGGGGTGGGAGGGATGGGGTGGCTGGGTGATGGCCATTGGGGAGGGTATGTGCTATGGTGAGCACTCTGAATTGTGTAAGACTGATGAATCACAGACCTGTACCCCTGAAACAAATAATACATTATATGTTGGAAAAAAAAAAAAGAAGATAGTAGGAAGGGAAAGATGGGGGGGAATCAGAGGGGGAGATGCACCATGAGAGACTATGGACTCTGAGAAACAAACTGAGGGTTCTAGAGGGGAGGGGGTGGGGGGATGCGTTAGCCTGGTGATGGGTATTAAAGAGGGCATGTACTGCATGGAGCACTGGGTGTTATATGCAAACAATGAATCATGGAACACTACATCAAAAACTAATGATGTAATGTATGGTGACTAACATAACATAATAAAATAAAATAAAAAAAAAAACCACAGAGAAAGAGAAGGAAAGGGAGTATTTCCTCAATATAAAACCATCATTTGCTGTAACTTCCCTGATGTAGGCTCCATGCTTGGATTGGCAACAAAAATTGATAGGACTTAGTGCTGCAAATTTACCAATTACTGGAGGAAGTCATTAAGAGGACATGACCGCCAATTGACCTGGGAGTTGGACCCAGGCAATCTGAGACTCTACCCTCTTCCATCTTTGAAATGTAAATTTTGCCCACTGTGGGAGCCATTTCAAGGACACAGCCTGGAGAGAGCAATGTGTTGTTGGGCCTATCTGGATGGTACATGTGACTGAATCCAGTGAAACCCTCTATATAAACTCTTTTTTTTTTTTTTAAAGATTTTATTTATCTGACAGAGAGACACAGCGAGAGAGGGAACACAAGCAGGGGGGAGTGGGAGAGGGAGAAGCAGGCTTCTGGCAGAGCAGGAAGCCTGATGCAGGGCTCGATCCCAGGACCTTGGGATCATGACCTGAGCTGAAGGCAGACGCTTAACAACTGAGCCACCCAGGAGCCCCTATATAAACTCTTTTAAGATTCTGGTAGGTGGCTGTGAAGATCTACTTGGCTTGCTGCCACCCAAGACAAGCCTCGTATGTAAGTTCCCTTGCTTATTAAAACTGTCACCTCCCAATCTGGAGTAGTCTGCCAATTTCTTCGGTCTGTCCTTGCCCTCCGTGTATGAATGCCAGTTTTCAAATTTCACCTGGGGAGCTCTAGAGACTGTGTACCATTACCAACCAATGCTTGGTGGCTCTCTTTAGGGTCACTGAGTAACAACATAGTCATGTACCACTACTTGTACTAAGATGAGGCCCAGGAAGGGGAAAGAAGGAAATACAGAATTCCTCACAGAGTTTTGCATCTGGATCCTGTGAGGCCTCCCTTAGTATTCTCTATCTTACCAAAGCTACCTCAGCCTCTGATTCAATAGAGCCAATAGGTCTCAAATTTTAGTGTGCATCACAATAACTGAGGGAGATAGCTTAAAATCCAGAATACTGGAAGTCAACCTAAGGTTAATTCATTAGGTCTGGATGGAGTGTACACTGTTAAGGAGACCCTCAGGTGTTCCACAAGCCCACTAAAGTTTAAGAACCACAGAACCACTGTCCTAGAGAGAAAAATTCCAGATCAGCTGGGGAAACACACATTCTCAGACTTCTTTTTTTTTTTTAAGATTTATTTATTTGAGAGAGAGAGAGCATTGGGGAGAGGGCAGAGGGAGAGAGAGAGAATCCTGAAGCAGACTCCATGCTGAGCACAGAGCCCCGACAAAGGGCTCAATCCCAGGACCCTAAGATCATGACCTGAGCTGAAATCAAGAGTCAGCAGCTTAACCGAGTGAGCCACCCAGGTGCCCCTCTCTGACTTTTTAAAAAGGCAAATAGTAATCACAGACACTGGGAAGGTTTGCTTATGTATGAAGAAGTCTGGGACACATTTTGAAATAAAAGTTATAAGATTGCATAATAAAGACTGAATGGTAGTAGTAATAAGGAGTGGTATCCATATGGATTCAATATTTTTAAGCTATTCTAAAATTGTTTTCTGCTTTACATGATGAAGAGATATTTCTCACATTAAAAAAGTAGAACATTTATGACTAAATCTGGTACAGATTAGTCTGGAACAGAAGGCCTAAACAGAAATAACAAACTCACCATGGTTAGCAAAAGGGCATCAGAATGACATATTGATCTTGATAAACTTACAGATGCTAGAGTCCCACTCCAGACCTACTGAATCAAAATTTTGCAGGTAAACCCAAGCCAAGGAAGATTTTGATTCCCAGTGAGAGCAGACTCTGCTTTAAACTAGGATCACAGATACACTACCGCCACCTGATGGAAATGTACCTAAATTGTAAGCTAATTGTAATTCTGAGCTGTGGTGTCTTTTGCAAGCTGAATCTACCATACTAAATTGTTGGACGGACCATCACAATTATAAGCATTAAAAAAAAGAAAGAAAAAATATAAAAGTTCTTATTTGCAAATTTGTTAAACTTTACTCAAAATACTTCGAAGCCTAAAATATAATGCATTAGGTTTACACAGGGTTTTACCACTTATAAGGTAGATTCACATGCATTAATTAATTCCTAATATTTTAGAATGAGAGTTATTTCCTATATTTTATTCATAAAGACACAGGCTTAGAGAGGGTTAATGATTAGTCTAGTGGTTCCCAAACTTGTGTGCATGTTGGGAAATAAATGCTAATTTATTGGTATATATGAGTCAAAAAATACTAATGCCTGTGTCACACACAGCCTTAGAGAATGAAATTTAATTTGTCTTGGGTGTGACCCAAGTTTTGGCACTTTTTTAAAGAGCTCCCCCGTGAATCTAATTTGCAGACAAATTTGGGAAACACTGGACTAGCCCCAAAACACTCAGATGGTAAATAACGAGATTGGCGTTCGGGCGTTTGATGTTAAGTTAATGCTCATGGAATTATATTTGGCATAAAGATCAGAGACAATAATTAACCTCAACTAAGATGTATTGAGTTTCTCAGTAAAGCAGGGTTTCCAAATTTCTCTAGCCATAAGAATCACTAAGTTAAATTAAAAATAAAGATTCTTAGGACCTTCCACAGAATTTTCTGATGCTGTAGATTTGGGAAGGTCCTGGGGAATGTGCATGTTTCCCAAGTTGTCTTAGTCTTTTTGGGCTGCTATAACAGAATACTATAGACTGGGTGGCTTATAAACAACAGAAATCTATTTCTCACAGTTCTGGAGGATGGGAAGTCCAAGATGAAGGCCCTGGCAGGTTCAGTGTCTGGTGAGAGCCCACTTTTTGATTCATAGACAGCTGTCTTCTGTGTCTTCACATGGAGAGGGAGCTCTCTGGGATCTTTTCTATAAGGGCCCTGAGTTAGTTCTCAAAGGCTTCACCTTGAGGAGTGCCTGGGTGGCTCAGTTGTTAAGTGTTTGCCTTCAGCTCAGGTCATGATCCCAGGGTCCTGGGATCGAGCCCCACTTTGGGCTCCCTGATCAGTGGGAAGCCTGCTTCTCCCTCTCCCACTCCCCCTGCTTGTGTTCCCTCTCTCACTGTGTCTTTCTGTCAAATAAATAAATAAAATCTTTTTTTAAAAAAGGCTTCACCTCGAAATATCATCACATTAAAGGTTAGGCTTCCCCAGATAAATTTGGGGGGACACAAACATTTATAGTTTATAGCACAAGTGCTTACATGATTTCTAGGACAAAATAAGAATGAAAAAAACTATTATAAAAATATCACACTATATCAATATTATAAAATATTAGTATTGAATGTCAAAGTTAGGTTTTAAAAATGGCTAGGAATTAATGGAGAGACTTTAACAAAACAAAGCCAAGAGAAATAACTGGCCACTTCACCCTCAAAGGGTCTAGTTGTATACAAACCATTCATTAATTCAGCAAATTTTCATTGATGAATTCATTGATGAATATCTAAGACTGTACATGTAGGGTACGCTGGTAAATGTGCTAACAGACACACAAATGAAGAAGGCAGAGTCCTTGCCATCAAAGACCTGATTGCCTGTGTGCATCTCCTGTGAAAAAATGCAAACTGCTTGAGCTGGCTCTGGGTTTTAAATCCAATAGTCTTTTATTTTCCTACTTGAGAAAGTTTTCATTTCAGATTGCTTCAGTGAGCATTTAATGAGAACTCTAACAAGGATTGAGGAGATATGAAAACTGTTGTGGTAGCAGTGGTGGTAGTGAGAACAGGAGTCAGGAGTTACTGGGCCCTCTGAACTGGGAGCTGAAGAACACTTTCAGGTCAAGTCCATCCTTGGCACCTGGGCACAGTGATCATTCTTGTGTGAATGAATCCAGGGAGGGGGGGCAGTGAATGTGGGGGGTAGTGAACAAGAGAGGACAAGCGGAAATCAGTGTTGGCAGGTGAGCAAGGCAAATTAGGACTGATAAAGGTGTTGAATTGCTTGATTAGGCATTTGATTTTGATGTAACCTTTGGAAGATTTTGTAGTTGGGACTGAAGCCAGACTATCATAATAGAGTTTAATTAACTCCATACTTAAAGAGTAATTCTAAGGCATGGGTTCTGTCTTCTATTACTTTACACATCACCCTCCCCACCCCAAACCACCATAACCCACCACACGTACACAATTACACACCCACACACACCTGCACACACACCCAATTCTCAGCTTAGATACAAAAATAAGTACTTAAAATACTTATATTGTAACAATCTTATTTTTTTAAGATTTTATTTATTTATTTGACAGAGAGAGACAGCGAGAGCAGGAACACAAGCAGGGGAAGTGGGAGAGGGAGATACAGGCTTCCCGCTAGGCAGGGAGCCCAATGTGGGACTCGATCCCAGGACCCTGGAATCATGACCTGAGCCGAAGGCAGACGCTTAACGACTGAGCCACCCAGGCGCCCAACAATCTTCTTTTTTTCATAATGTGACAATCTTAACTGACTTAATATTGGTCTAGATACACAATCCTGAATGGAAATAAATTTTTAAATTCCAGACAAGAAACAGCCAGAGTTGGAAAGGCAATGGAGATAAGATCGAGAAAAATGGACAGAATATCCGCGACACCAGCAGAGAAACTGTAGTTTCTTGTAGTGAATCATAAACTTGTAATGAATGGGGATTTAACAATTAATTGAGTACATAGGTAAATTATTAGAAAGGAATTCAAAATAATTTTGAGACTTTTAAGCATGTCAAGGTAAGTAAGAAAAAGAGCTCTGAGAGGAAAATATCTTGAATGTAAAATCAATTCATGATCCTCTCTTCCCACTCAAATCTGGATAACCTCTGATCCCCCCAAAGAGATACAGAGATTTCTAGAACCACTTCTAGCTTTTCCAACTCCAAATGCCTTTATGAATGTTTCTTATAACCAGCTCAAGATCATCACACAGGAATAAAGTCACCTGAAATATAAGGAAAAAAAGAAGAGCTTGAGCCAGTATTTGGGCCCCCCCAATTAGGGAGCATTCAAGCTTTACCTAAGCAATTCACATTTGTCATGATGACAGCAGCAAGGAGAAAGGAATCCATGATCAGAAGAATAGAATATAAAATCCTTAAGGAATTTTAGAATATAAACCAGTATTAGATAAACCAGTATTTCTTTTATTTACTTATTTATTTATTTGAGAGAGAGAGAGAGCATGAGAGGGGAGAGGTTCAGAGGGAGAAGCAGGCTCCCTGCTAAGCAGGGAGTCCGATGTGGGACCCAGTCCCAGGACTTTGGGATCATGACCTGAGCCGAAGGCAGTCGCTTAACCAACTGAGCCACCCAGGCGCCCTAAACCAGTATTTCCAAACATTTTCAAATGTGAGAACTTGGTTATTTTCTCCTAGTGTCAAAATTTAAATCATCCTCATTTTTGAAAATTATAAAATACTATATGTACACTGCAAAAAAGACAAACATTTACTAAAGAGTATAAATGAAAACCCCCACTCCCAACTGCAGCCAAAAAGAGATCATTCCCTGGAGACAGCCTCTGTTAACATTTTAGTGAATATAAATGTCTAGTAAACATAAAATATTTACTTAAATAGAATTATATTTCACATGGTGTTGTGCAAGCAGCTATTTTCATTTAAAAAATATCTTGACCTCATTCTCTTTAACAACTGTCTGCATTCCAATATGTGAATGTACTAAATATATAATTTAGTTAACTAATCCTTCCTTTAGATGGACAATTTACTGTTTTCAAAGTTTAATGTTATAAACAGTGTGTTCTGATGCTCAAGGAAAATATCCTAAAAGCAGAAATTCAGGGTCACAGGTATGCATAATTAACATTTTGTATGTATTGCCAAATTTCCTGCCATAAGTGTGTAAAAGTTTTGCTTCTATCCTCCATTTATGAGTATGTCAACATCTGTTTCCCATATCCTTAACAAGCCTGAGCATTGTTTTTCATGTCTGCCAATATGATAGATGAAAATGTTTTAAGTTGAAAAAAAATTATTGGAAAATAGTCTATTTTTATTTTTACTATTTCAATTTCTTCTTTTATGAATTTTTTGTCCCTGGCCTTTCAGTTGGATTATTTGTAAGTAGGCTTATTCAATATTAAAAAATTCCTAGACTCCCCCCAAAAAATAAACAGTAATGCATACTGATCAAGAAAACACATAATGCAAGGTTACTATTAATTCATTAATAGAGGGATTTCTGATCAAGATGGAATAATAGGGACCAGATTTATACTCCCCCCTGAAAGCACTAAAACAGACAAAATGCCACTAAAAATATTGGATATTAGGAAAAAAGATTTCTTTCTCCCTCCTTCCCCTCAAGCCCCTAGCAATTGATTTTTTTTAAACTATCCCTACAGTTTTGCCTTTTCCAGAATGTCATATAGTTGGAATCATACAGTGTGGCTTTTTTCATTTAGCAGTATGCTTTTAAGGTTCTTTCATGTCTTTTCATGCTTGATAGCAAATTTCTTTTTAACACTGATTAATAGTCCACTGTGTGGATGTACCATAGTTTGTTTATCCATTCACCTATTGAAGGACATCTTGGTTGCTCTCAATTTTGGGCAATTGTGAATAAAGCTGCTATAAACATTCATATGCAGGTTTTGGTGTGGACATGTTTTCAACTCATTTGGGTAAATACCAAGAAGAGCAATTGCAGGATCGTATGGTAAGAGCATGTTTAGTTTTTTAAGGAACTGCCAGACTGTCTTCCAAAGTGGCTGTACCATTTTGCATTCCCACTAGGAATAAATGAGAATTCCTTTTGCTCCACGTCCTCTCTAGTACTTGATGTTTTCAGTTTTTTTGGATTTTAGCCATTCTTATAGGTGTGCAGTGGTATCTCACTGTTTTATTTGCTATTTTTTTAATGACATATGATATTCAACCTTTTTTATTTTTATTTATTTATTTATTTGACAGAGAGAAACACAGCGAGAGAGGGAACACAAGCAGGGGGAGTAGGAGAGGGAGAAGCAGGCTTCCTGCAGAGCATGGAGCCCGATGTGGGGCTTGATCCCAGAACCCTGAGATCACGACCTGAGCCGAAGGCAGACGCTTAACGACTGAGCCACCCAGGTGCCCCTCAACCTCTTTTTTAAATGCTTATTTGCCATCTGTATATCATCTTTGGTGAGGAGTCTGTTCAGAATTTTTGCCCATTTATTTAGTTATTCATTTTCTTCTTGTTGAGTTTTAAGATTTCTTTGTATATTTTGGATAATGGTCTTTTTATTTTTTATTTTTTTATTATGTTATGTTAATCACCATACATCATTAGTTTTTGATGTAGTGTTCCATGATTCATTGTTTGTGTAGGAGTGCCCTCTTTAATACCCATCACCAGGCTAACCCATCCCCCCCATGCCCCTCCCCTCTAGAACGCTGTTTGTATCTCAGAGTCCATTGTCTCTCATGGTTGTCTCCCCCTCCGATTTCCCCCCTTCATTCTTCCCTTCCTGCTATCCTCCTCTTTTTTTTTTTTTTTTACATATAATATTTGTTTCAGAGGTACAGGTCTGTGATTCAACAGTCTTACACAATTCACAGCACTCACCATAGCACATACCCTCCTCAATGTCTATCACCCAGCCACCCCATCCCTCCCACCCCCACCACTTCAGCAACCCTCAGTTTGTTTCCTGAGATTAAGAATTCCTCATATCAGTGAGATCATATGATATATGTCTTTCTCTGATTGACTTATTTCACTCAGCATAATACCCTCCAGTTCCATCCACATCATTGCAAAGGGCAAGATGTCATTCCTTTTGATGGCTGCATAATATTCCATTGTATATTTATATACCACATCTTCTTTATCCATTCATCTGTCGATGGACATCTTGGCTCTTCACATAGTTTGGCTATTGTGGACATTGCTGCTATAAACATTGGGGTGCACATACCCCTTGGATCCCTACATTTGTATCTTTGGGGTAAATACCCAGTAGTGCAATTGCTGGGTCATAGGGTAGCTCTATTTTCAACTTTTTGAGGAACCTCCATACTGTTTTCCAGAGTGGCTGCACCAGCTTGCATTCCCACCAACACTGTAGGAGGGTTCCCCTTTCTCTGCATCCTTGCCAACATCTGTCGTTTCCTGACTTGTTAATTTTAGCCATTCTGACTGGTGTGAGGTGGTATCTCATTGAGGTTTTGATTTGTATTTCCCTGATGCCGAGTGATGTTGAGCACTTTTTCATGTGTCTGTCAGCCATTTGGATGTCTTCTTTGGAAAAATGTCTGTTCATGTCTTCTGCCCATTTCTTGATTGGATCCTTTGTTCTTTGGGTATTGAGTTTAATAAGTTCTTTATAGATTTTGGATACTGCCCTTTATCTGATATGTCATTTGCAAATATCTTCTCCCATTCTGTCGGTTGTCTTTTGGTTTTGTTGACTGTTTCTTTTGCTGTGCAAAAGCTTTTTATCTTGATGAAATCCCAAAAGTTCATTTTTGCCCTTGCTTCCCTTGCCTTTGGCAATGTTTCTAGGAAGAAGTTGGATAATGGTCTTTTATCAGATGCCTCCTGAAAATATTTTCTCCCAGTCTGTGACTTGTCTTCTCATTTTCCTGACAGTATATTTTGTAGAGCAGAAGTGTTTGATTTTAAGAAGGTCCAGTTTACCCATTTTTTTCTTTCATGGGGTAGGCCTTTGGTGTTATATCTAAGAAGTCACTGCCATACCTAAGGTTATCTAAATTTTCTCCTATGTTATCGTCTAGAAATTTCATTGTTCTGTGTTTTACATTTAGGTCTATGATCCATTTTGAGTTAACGGTTGTGAAAGATATGAGGTCTGTGTCTAGATGCATTTTTTGCATATCCAGTTGTTCCAATACCATTTGTTGAAAAAACTATCTTTTTCTCCATTGAATTGCCTGTATTTCTTTTTTTTTAAATTTTGTTTATTTATTTGAGAGAGCGAGAATGGAGAGAGAGCACATGAGAGGGGGTAGGGTCAGAGGGAGAAGCAGACTCCCCGCCGAGCAGGGAGCCCGATGCGGAACTCGATCCCAGGACTCCAGGATCATGACCTGAGCCGAAGGCAGTCGCTTAACCAACTGAGCCACCCAGGTGCCCGCCTTTATTTCTTTATCAAAGTTTAGATGACTATATCTGCAGGTGTCTACTTCTGGGTTCTCTATACTGTTCCATAGATCTATTTATCTATTCTTTTGCCAATATCACAGACTCTTGATTACTGTAGCTTCATAGAGAGTCTTGAAGTCAGGTGGTGTCACCCCTGGACTTTCTCTCCTTCAATATTGTGTTGGCTGTTCTGGGTATGGCTGAAGTTATTCACAGTTTGAATTAAATGAGAAACCCACAGCCCCAAAAAGCTCAACAAAGACAAAACTACAAGAAAAAACAATACTGAGGACATCATAATCAAACTTTTTAAAACTAGTTGTAAGGAAGTCAGGGAACGACAGATGTTGGCGGGGATGTGGAGAAAGGGGAACCCTCCTACACTGTTGGTGGGAATGCAAGCTGGTGCAACCCCTCTGGAAAACAGTATGGAGGTTCCTCAAACAGTTGAAATTAGAGCTACCGTTCGATCCAGCAATTGCACTACTGGGTATTTACCACAAAGACACAAATGTAGGGACCCGAAGGGGTACGTGTACCCCAATGTTTATAGCGCCAATGTCCACCATAGCCAAACTGTGGAAAGAGCCAAGATGCCCATCGACAGATGAATGGATAAAGAAGATGTGGTATATATACACAATGGAATATTATGCAGCCATCAAAAGGAATGAGATCTTGCCATTTGCAACGACGTGGATGGAACTGGAGGGTGTTATCCTGAGTGAAATAAGTCAATCAGAGAAAGACATGTATCACATGACCTCACTGATATGAGGAATTCTTAATCTCAGGAAAGAAACTGAGTGTTACTGGAGTGGTTGGGGGTGGGAGGGATGGGGTGGCTGGGGTGATAGACATTGGGGAGGGTATGTGCTACGGTGAGCGCTGTGAATTGTGCAAGACTGTTGAATCACGGTTCTGTACTTCTGAAACAAATAACGCAACATATTTTAAGAAAAAAGAAAAAGAAGAAGATAACAGGAGAGGAAGAAAAGGGGAGTATGTCAGAGGGGGAGACGAACCATGAGAGATGATGGACTCTGAGGAACAAACTGAGGGTTCTGGAGGGGAGGGGGGTAGGGGGATGGGTTGGCCTGGTGGTGGGTATTGAGGAGGGCACGTTCTGCATGGAGCACTGGGTGTTATGAACAAACAATGAATCATGGAACACTGCACCAAAAACTAATGATGTAATATATGGTGATTAACATAACAATAAAAAATTAAAAAAAAAAAAAAAACTAGTTGTAAGGGAAAAAAAAAATCTTAAAAAGCTGCCAGAAGAAAAAAAGCCTAAGAGGACCAAAGATAAAGATGACAGATTTTGTTTGAAACAATGTAAGCTAGAACACAGCAACATCTTTAAAGTTCCAAAAAAAAAAAAAGTCAACTCAAGTTCTTTACCTGTGAAACAATATTTCAAAAACAGAGGTGAAATAGACTTTTTCAGATGTACAAAGCTAAATGATTCATTACCAACATATCTGCATTCCAAGAAATGATTTTGTTTTACAATCACATCATAGGTATTTCAAAATTGCTATCTTTATTTCTCAAGGAGGGGTTTTTGTCTACAGACATTACTTGTTAGAGATTTGTATCCCATGATCCTTTATATTAACACCAATGGCCCTCAGAGGCCCTGTGACCCACAGATTGAGAATCATTGTTTTGGAATGAAAAATGAAGATCTAATCCAACATCATGGAGTAGATGGATTAATTAGGATAAAGGCTGGGTTGTAATAATATCCAAAAACATAGTGGCTTAAATAGTATTGAACTTTATTTCCTTCTCATAAAAGAACCCAGGCAGGAGGACCAGAGCAGTATGGCAGATCAGGTGGCAAGTTTCTTGCCCTCCCCAGTATATTGCCTTTCCCTTCATGGCCAAAGGTGATCCAACCAGGGGGAAAGGGGCAAGACAAAGGTGAGGGTGTGTTTCTTTCAAAAGCATGACCCAAAAGTTACAGATGTGTGTTTCAGTCATATCCTATTGGCTAGAACCTGGTCACATGACCACACCCTGAAGCCAGGGAAGCTAGAACATAGTCTTCAGCTGGGCAACAATGTATACTCAGCTGAAATTTACATTACTCTGGGGAAAGGGTAGAATAAATATTGGGAAATGATTAACAGTCTCTGCCAAAGCAAGTTAGTGATAGTTAAAACTAGAAGAGGAAAAGTGCATTTGATTGGCAGTTACAAAATATGCTTTATAGTCCTGATTCAGCCTCTTACCCCATGATTAAACCCAATGTTTAGCCAGTGCTTCACCTGAATTACCTTAACTATCTGCAACAGGGTTGGTAGTGATTTTTTTAAATTGTCCCTCTGGAGAGGGAGAAAGGAAGGCCAAAGACCTAGAAAGTTCCATCCTAATCTTTCAGTTAAGTCCTATTCCTTACCAGAGAGTGACCCTTTTAGGGATCATTAGCTGTATGTCTGCTACAGGGGACATAGTCTCAAAAATGAGACCAGAGGCACAGCTCTGAACTCTGGGCTGAGGTTTGTCCAAACCCCAGCACAGTTCCTAGTCAAAAGCAGGATTATACCAGATGGCACGTGACAAAGTTCTTTACCTACAGTGAATAAGATGTCCCATTTTGATGCTATCACCAATACTTTTCTTGCAGAAGTTCCAATGGATGATACTGGGGGTGAAGAGGTGGGGTGTTATTTACCCAGAAATCTAAGCTGGTATGCTGGTTTTACTCTTCAGTGTAAAATAAACCTCCTCTCTTCATTGAAGCCTTAATTTTGAAGGGAAAGGAAGTTAATTTTAATTAACAAAAGTTAATGCTATTAATTAAACATTTGTTCTATTTTCACATGCACACACAAATTTGCTTAAAGACATAACTATCACTGCTGAGAATATAACAGGAGCTTTGTTTTGCTATGAGAGAGCACATCTGATGACAAGAATTAAACCAAAATTGGTCAAGATACTTAGTTGAGTACGTCTAATTCCTCTTTCAGTATTACACAATACAGGGAATAAATGACTTCATTTTGCCAATAAAACTTAGTTTAAGCTTTCTTTAAATTTCTATCACCAATAAAAATCAGACAAGTTTAATAATAATTTTTAAAACAGTTTTTTTCAAAGTTTATTCTTACAGATTATCTAATTTCAATTTCCTAGCAACTCAAGGAAAAGTGATTTGTCTTATTAATGAGCTGAGCTTTGAAGAGATTTATATGAGATTTATATATATAGCTCTTATTAAATACGTTGATAATAATCATACCTTCAGCTCTATCTTAGCATCTTACTCTAGAACAGGAACCATAAATATATACGATGCTGTCAAAGATGAGTCAGAAAATAAAAGGATTTCACAGCAGTAGGAAACCATAATTATTTGTCTGGATGAATGGTAAAGCACTTATTTGCATTATGGTTCCCATTCACCAAAAGGAAGAAAGGCATTCTGCCTCACTTGCTCATGTTGGCTGAGAGCATAAAGAGCACTCAGAACATTAAAAATACATATTAAAAATATATATCAACTGTCCACTAAATATAGTATTATTATATTGTATTATATCATATATTACATATTCTATTAAAGTTTGTACAAGTATGTTCATACATTAACTAATACAAATATATTGATATACATATATGTGTGTGTGTATATACATATATATATGCCCTAAATGATCATTAATCTACTTTCTGTCTCTATATATTTCCCTATCCTAGACTTTTACAAAAATGGAATCATATAATATATGGACTTTTGTGGCTGGCTCTTTCCAATCAGCACGTTTTCAAGGTTCATCCAAGTTATGGTATATACCAGTATTTCATTCCTTTTCACAGCCCAATAATATTCCATTGTATGGATATAATACATTTTGTTTACTCATCCACCCAATGATGAACTGTTGAATTGTTTCCACCTTTTGACTATTTTGAATAATGCTGCCATAGATTTTTGTGTGCAAGTGTTTATGTGGACATAGGTCTTCATTTCTCTTGGATATATACTTTGGGGTAGCATTGCTGGGCCATCTGGTAACTCTATGCTTAATCATTTGAAGAACTGCTAGACTGTTTTCCAAAGCTGCTGCATCATTTTACATTCCCACCAGCAATGTATGAAGGTTTGTATTTCTCCACATCCTTGCCTGGATTTTAACTTTAAGCAATATTGCTTTGCTTAGAATGGTGAAACAGAAGGAGAGGAGAGCAACACCCTGATGACCTATCAGAAGCCATATCAGTTCTGGACTACTTTCCAATTTCCTTAATGTGAGAAAAAATAAACCTTTACCTCATTTAATCCACTGCCATTCTGGGTCTCTGTTAATGACAGCCTAACACAATTCCTAATTCTTGTGGTTCTATTAGCACATCTTGAACCTTGGAACCCCTCAAAAAATCATTAACTTGAATATGTAATGATTGTTTCTGTGGAAAAGTTTTCTTGTCATCCTGTTACATTCTGGTAAATGCACATTACTGTATAGCTTCCTTAATTTCAGATGCCATCATTCAATAACCATTCTCCTCTTAGAAGTTGTTTCAGGTTCTCGTGGCACCTGGGTGGCTCAGTCTGTTAAGCGCATGCCTTCAGCTCAGGTCATTAACCTGGGGTCCTGAGATGGGGCCACACATTGCATTGGGCTCTCTGCTCAGAGGGGAGTCTGCTTCTCCCTCCCCCTCTCTCTAATAAATAAAATCTTTTTTAAAATAAAAGAAATTGTTTCAAGTTCTCAACACCCTGTGGGTGCTTTGCAAGATTGAAACAACTTGATATCCAGAAACAAACAGAAGTTTACAGATGGAGCAATTTTTTAAATGGGAAGGAAAAGCCTTCACTGTGGTGATGTAGAACGAGCATGAGTTTATTATTATATATATATTATATTTCCTTCCTGAAATATCCTGTTAGGACAAAACTAATAATGATAAAAAGTCATTTAAAGATTTACCTTAAACTCTGGGAGCCCAAGGAATTTCAGTGCCATGTTGACCAGATAGGGCTTGTTATCACATATCTGTTCACTTTTAGACATTGTCTTCAAAGCCACTTTTAGCATCCATGGTGTTTGACTCATGGCTCAAGTTTTCACCTTGGCCTTTAGAAAAGTAAAAGGAAACCTGAGTAATTAGTTACATAAATCAGTTTTCTTGCTCACTTCCCCTAGTGCTTGTGTTCCAGTTATCTGCATTTTGAGGAGATATTGTGAACACACCATCAACCTGCCATTCTACTGGCTCTCTTGTAACGAATTTAAGTATCTTCCACAAAGCCAGCCTTTGATAAATAGAGTTCCTAATATATTTTCATGCAACTAGTAAATCACCACTGGTGGAAAGAACATTACAGAGTCAGGGAATTTTGTGATCCGTTTCTCAGCGTTTCAAACAACTGATTGATACATTCACCCAACATTCAAGAAGCCTTTGTTGATCATCTTAAAAGTTTTGTATTTTCCCTTTTTCCTTCTTATAAAGAGCAAAAATAACTTGGCTTGTATTGTGAACAGGTCACCTTGAATGCTTCTTATAAAAGCCAAATAGATAGGAGCAACGTTTTTCTCTTCCAAACTTTGTCTTGAATCTCAGCTTTTCAACAAATTGCTATTTTGTAGGCCATATTAATTCATTATTTGTTTATTTGTAAACATATTATTAAGGACTTGATGTTTGCTCAGCTTTATGTTTTGTGCTATATTAGGATAGGCTCAAATAACAACTATGACAAACAAAATCCCCAAAGAGTATATTTGAAGAATAATGTCAACTTTTAAGTTTATATAAATTTCTGGAGCTGTACCATCTTACAAACTTTCTATTAAAATGTCAATAACACCTACACTTTTTCTCTATCCATTTTGGCTAGGCACATTTCTTTTTTTTTTTTTTTAATTTTTTATTGTTATGTTAATCACCATATATTACATCATTTGTTTTGGTGTAGTGTTCCATGATTCATTGTTTGTTCATAACACCCAGTGCTCCATGCAGAATGTGCCCTCTTTAATACCCATCACCAGGCTAACCCATCCCCCTACCCTCCTCCCCTCTAGAAACCTCAGTTTGTTTTTCAGAGTCCATCAACTCTCCTGGTTCGTCTCCCCCTCTGACTTACTCCCCTTCATTCTTCCTCTCCTGCTATCTTCTGTTGGTGGGAATGCAAGCTGGTGCAACCCCTCTGGAAAACAGTATGGAGGTTCCTCAAACAGTTGAAAATAGAGCTACCATTTGATCCAGCAATTGCACTACTGGGTATTTACCCCAAAGATACAAATGTAGGGACCCGAAGGGGTATGTGCACCCCAATGTTTATAGCAGCAATGTCCACAATAGCCAAACTGTGGAAAGAGCCAAGATGTCCATCGACAGATGAATGGATAAAGAAGAGGTGGTATATATACACAATGGAATATTATGCAGCCATCAAAAGGAAGGAGATCTTGCCATTTGCAACGACGTGGATGGAACTGGAGGGTGTTATGCTGAGCGAAATAAGTCAATCAGAGAAAGACATGTATCATATGACCTCACTGATATGAGGAATTCTTAATCTCAGGAACAAACTGAGGGTTGCTGGAGTGGTGGGGGGTGGGAGGGATGGGGTGGCTGGGTGATAGACATTGGGGAGGGTATGTGCTACGGTGAGCGCTGTGAATTGTGTAAGACTGTTGAATCACAGATCTGTACTTCTGAAACAAATAACGCAACATATTTTAAGAAAAAAGAAAAAGAAGAAGATGGCTAGGCACATTTCTATCTTGAGATTAAGCTAAACCTCTCATGGTTCAGACAACCCTGGATTCAAACCCCTGCTCATATCCTATCAGCTAAATGCCTTAAAGGCGCTCTGGGCAGTGTCTTCATCTGTAAAATAGGGATAATAATTTTACCTACAGCACTGGGTTACAGTAAGAAATAAATGTGAAGTATACAGCATATGCCTGACACATAGCAAGCAGCTCATTCATGTTAGCTGAAATCCGTGGATTTCAGATTTGTTTGCATCATTGCTCAATAACCATCTTTCGTTCCACTCTGTTAAATTGTTTCAACCAGTGACTATTCTATGAACTTACTTATAAATACATAACATACTCAGGGATTGACTCATAGCACATTGGGATTGCTTTTTAGCATAGATAATTTTAGGAAGCACCTATTCCAACACCTTCTCTTTGTGTGATCACCACAAGGTGCTCTAAAAGCAAGAGTTTGGTTTTTTCGTGATAAGATCAAATTACTATAAGCGTCAATAATTTAAGATTAAAAGATACATGACTATATGGGGAATAAAAAATACATATACATACACAGTTGTGTTTTTTTTTTTTGACACAGCCTTTTTCCTTTAAGCTCAAAGTTAATTTCCAGACACAGGCCTCTGTAACTTTTCTTAGCACTGAAGTCATGAAGTCTCCTGTCTCCTAAAGCCACAGAAATCTTACGTGGAAGGAAGGAAGACGCACCACGCACAGCACGGAGGGAACCCTGGAGCGCTCGCTGCGGCTCCCACCTGTCCGCCAGGTCATTATGACGTAAATGCTATGGACACGTGGAACACCTGCGGGAGAGCAGGGGCGGGGTCACCCTGGGCGGCCGATCGAAACGGGGGATACCCCAGGAGATGGGGGGGGTCGAGGAAAGTCCCCAGGGAGGAGAGAGAGAGAGAGGGAGGCTCAGTCCCCCCATCCCGGACCCGCCCCCCAAAAGGTGAGGCCTTCGTCCCTTCGCTCCTCCAAATGCCCGGGTCCTGGTGGGAGGGGTCGCCCCGCCGGGTGTCTCCTCAGGAGACAGGAAGGGAGAGGCGGCGGCGGCGCCCGGGCCGCGGGCGTTTGCTGGGAGGCGAGACCGCCCGCTCCCCCCGGCCGCTGCGCTGCGCTGCGGCGCGTACGGGCTCCGCCGGCTGCTATTCCGGCTGGCGGCCACCGCCGCAGGAAGGGCCGGTTCCTGCGCTCCCCCCGCCCCCTTCCCTCGCCTTCTGCTGACGCTGACGTCGGATGAAGGAGCTGGAGGGACGCTCCGACCGCGGCCAGGAGGCTCCTGGGGGCCGGGGCTCCGAGGTACCTGCCCTCCGGGGTCGGGGCGGGGGCGCGCCGGGCGGGCTGCAGCGGGAGACGCCCGGCAGCCGCGGCGGTCGGGGCGCCAGCCTGGGGCCGCCAACTGTGCCCTCTGCGGGCGGCGGGTGACAGGCGGGTCGCTTTCTCTGGTTTCTGGTCCCCGTGTGGGAACCGCCACAGCCCCTTCCCCTCCCCCGCCTCCTCCCTCGGGCCTGGGCAGGTCTGCAGGATGCACGCGCCATGAGAGCGTGCGTCAGCCCCGGGGGAGCCGGAGGGAAGCGTTCCGGGCGCCGGCCGCATCTCTAGCCCCGGCGCTCGCGGCACCCCCACCCACGCCAGCCCACTCCACCCACGCCGTGCCTCGCCTTCCCAGCTGTTCCGGCCCCGGGACCCCGAGGTTCCTTCTGGGCAGGGACTGACTTGTTGACAAGTTCACCTGCCGCGGCGCTAGGTGTTTGCTTTTTCTCTTCGCCCCGTTGCCCATCTTTGGCGGAGGTGGCAGGGAGCAGATGGGTACCTCTTTATAACCACTAGTGCCCGGAGGCCTGCGCTTGGTTTCCCGCAGGCGAGTTGCTCACCAGCCTTGGACCCGACTGGAGCAGGAGTCCCTAAGCGGGCCAGGTCCCTGCAAACCCTGACTCGTTTCCTTAGGGTGCTACTGACTCCGCCTTTCCTGCCCTCGGGCTATTGCAGCTCCTGCTTCCTCTAGAAGCGAACGTATCCTGTTATTATGTCTGCCTTTGCCCAGAGGCCCCCTCCACTTCCATTAAGCTTTCCCACTGTTTTTTTACTTGCAGTGCCCCCAAAGCCCCTCATCTTCTCTTTGGGGGGGTCTCAAAAATACTGTGCCCTTTTGCTGGGAAAAGGTATTAACTGCCTGGTTGGGGAGGTTTACAGTTTAGAAAGAAAATCAGGTTCTCTTCTGTTTAGATAGCATAAAAAAATCAGCACGAGAAAAGGTGCTGGGTAGCAGCCTTAGAAACTGAGATCTGGTAACTTCATGAAAATTATCAGGGCCTGGAAAGTATAACACCAGCTGGTTTGAGAATATATTAAATGTAGGTAGAAAGGCACATAAGGCGCTGGCCATTAAGGTCCTATAAATTATGACTCACTGCAAACATGTTCATGTCCAAACATTTCAGTAAAGTCTCTCCAGAAAAATCTCGAATTGGTTTCTGTGGACCTTTAGTTTAGATTTTCTGAGATCTGAACTATTCCTGGGGGTTAGGGAGTGAAACAGGAAATGCTTATTAGTTTGAGATCAATGCTCCAGACTCAGTTTCTTACCGTCTATTTAAATCACATACACAGTCTAAAAATACTTTTAAGTGGGTTTTCAAACCAGTTTCTTTTTAGGTTTTAGTCTTTATTCTTGAAATATCCTGTGTAGGGAATACCACAGGGGCAAAATCAGTTTATAATTCTTAATAATTCAAACATCACTGTTTGGTTTTAACTGCTATGTATATATTTAATTACTGGAGATGTGGCTTTCTAATTGTACCGTTTGGGGTAATATAGGTAGACAATTCTATTATTAAAGATGAGTGTTTAGAAAACAACAGTTAAGCAACCTGAGGTTAAAAAATCTGTGGATACTCCATTCATGGATCATTAAATGGTAAAGGCACTGGATGGTAAATGCCTAGACGGTTTATTTCATAGCTGTCTTTCCTCCATTTGGTACACTTGAGTATCTGACTGATTTCCACGAGCAACTTTATTGTCATGCATTTCTTTCCATGTCAACCTTGTGACAGATACAGAAAATTTTGTTGCTCAAAAGAAAATCTTCAAAACTGGTGCACTTTCAATGTATTTGACTAAACAGTACTTTTTTTTTTTTCCGGTGCAGGCAATTTTATTAGAGGCAGGGAAGTGTGGTAACTGAAATCACATGGTAGGGTCAACCTAAGTTGGTGTGAAATTTAGAGTCACAAAAACCTCATATAAGAGAAGGTGGCAAAGTTGATAGACCACAAAGATCAGAAAAAACTTTTCCTTTTTATTTGTTGAGTTCCACGGCTAGAAGCCTGAGGGTAGGTGGCAACATTTAGGATCAGTGCCCTGGTCGCAGATGTCCTTTTTATTCCATTTGTATTATCAGATTTATGGGAACCATAGTCAAAGATGCTATCTGCATGTTTTTCATGAGGCATTAGAGATCACTAATTAATTAACCTTATCCCCATCCTCACCCCCATCTAGAATCTGCCTTAGCAAAGCCTTGAACTCAAAGACTGATACAGGAGAAAATATTTTTTCCCATTTTTTCCTAAGCTGTCACATTTTGTACCAAAATCATACTAGCATCGTGGAAGACGTACAGAGGGCACATAGGCTTTGGATCCTAAAAGAACAGGATTGGAACCCTAGCTGCAACACCTAACTAGCCATGTGACTTTCAGCAGGTAACTTATGCTCTCTATGTCATCATTTTCTTATCTATAAAGCAAGAATATCCACCTTGTGGGGTTGTAGTTGGAATTAGAAATAATGTATTCAAATGCTTTACATAGTAAATAGAACTCAAGTAATAGCAATAAATTATTCTTTTACATGCTAAACCTATGTGCTATCTGTATCTGAAAAGGATGCTACTGCTGAAAAAGATAGGGAATGTGTTCCAATTTAGTTTGGAGTAGTTCAAGTGTTTTGTAGCAATACTAAGATCTTGGGCCTTCTGGAATACTCCCTGAGGCTGGGAGGTTCAATCTGTGGTCCAGGAACAAAGCAAAGCTAATTTGTTCCAGTGGGGATAGATCTTCCAGCCCCCTGCCACTCAAATGTGATCCATAGACCAGCAACATTGGCTTCCCCTGGGAGCTTGTTAGATATACAATGTTTCAACCTGCCTTCACCAGGCCCACTGAATTCAAATCTGCATTTTAACAAGATCTTCAAGTGATTCATGTGTATATTAAAGCGTGAGAAGCATTGTTCTAACCTGGTATTTATCAAGCTTTTGTGTCCAGTAGAATCATTTGGGAACTTGTTAAATGGGGACTTCCAGCCTGGCTTCTTTCATCTGCTCTTAACACCTCAAATGGCTCTAAGAAACACGGCACTAAATTCTATCCAGCATAGTTCTCTAAGATGGGACTCTGCCCACTTCCTTAACAAAACATTTTGGCATACATGATCTTTTTTTTTTTTTATTCAACCCCCTTTGAGGTAAGTAGGTATTATAATCCCCACTTATAAGAAAATTAAGACTACAGGCATTACCCTAGATAATGCATATGGTAGAACTGTCTTGAACCTCTATAAATGCTAATGAACCATGTTTTCACTACTCCAGTGTCTAAATTAATGTACTGTGTGTGTGTGTGTGTGTGTAATTTCAAATACTAAGGAATCTCTCCAGGACAGGGATGACTATACATAATAGGGCATTTTATAATGCTTTTAATACAAAACCTTCCTTCTCTGACTGCAGGCCAGTTACTTAGGGTAACTGATTTTGAGCTTGATCCATAACATGAGGATGATGTCGACTTGGCAGTATTTCCAGGATAAGCATAATGTGCATCTCGGTGTCTGAGAAGTGGTAGTTCCTCAACTAATAGCAGTTACTTGTTCCAGTATAGACCTAGTGGGACAATGAGTTCATGAAAAGCTGAAAAAATGGCATTGTTTGTGATGAAAAGTCTTTCCTGCTAAGTCAGATGACATCGTTCACTAGGCCTTTGGCCCAAGCAGAGAAGTGGGGTTCACTACTCAGTACTCAGCAAGCATTTGTTGTGTGTATGCGTGTGTCATGCACTGTGCTAGTACTGGGAATCCCAAGACAAGACCCACACCCTGCCCTGCTCTGGAGGAACCTACAACCTAGTAAGGGAGATGGAAGAGTCTGCTGACAATTAAATTTCAGTGAAAGCAAGGAGAGGATGAAACCCAGGACCAAGGCACCCCACCCAGATGATAGAACAGGAAAGAGCACAAGCAGAAAACCTGAGAAGATTCATGGAGGAAGTGACCCTTGAGTTAAGCGTTTAAAGACCAATAGGAATTTGGTAGGTGAAAAAGGGTTGAGTGTAGAGAGAGAGAGAGAGTTTCTAACACAGTATCCAGGTTACAAAGAAAATACTGGCAAATAGTCCTCATATCTGGAGCCCAACATATATGTGCGTCCTTATCAGCTGAGTGACCTTGGCGAATTTGATCATCTTTGAGTTGAGAGAATTAAATGTATTCATCAGGGTAAGCACAATTCTGGTTTCAGTTATGTGCTAGATAGTCATGGAGGTATTAGAAAACAGGACTGATGTTAAGTGATTAGGATTAGAGAAAATTAAAGAGGCCAGTTTTAGAATACATTTAACAGAAAATATGTAGAATTAGAAGAAAATGCCTGTAAAAGGTTAACTGAATGCAATTCAGTACTGTGGGGTGGGAAGCACGAGGTACATGTGTTCAGGAATGGATCACTGAACACTTAGGTAATGGTATATTGTTAACCCTGAGAGTCTAGATTTAGGAGTGGAAAGGTCCTGTTGTTCTGATGGTGAGAGTATTTGTACAAGGAGACACTACAGAGCATTTTGGCCATTTCCCCAGAGCACACATTAAAATCCATTCCATTTCTTGCCACCATTATGATCTCTCATACCCACTTCTCTGTTCCCAGAATAGGGCATGGACACCAATGTCTCAAACTTAATGATACTTGGGAGAAATCTAGCCTTCTCTGCCTGTTTCCGGAGAAGTATATCCTAAGTCAAAGATCAAGGAGATAATTGTAATAAATGGTGCTCCCTCTCTTTATTGGTGGGAACCCTGATAGCCACCAGAAGTCCATCATCAAGGTTTTGTTGTGCACAAAAACCATGATGGTAATGGACTTAGGACTAACACAGCACCTAAGCCTGGGACTAGGAGAGATTGTTTTTTAGAAACAATTTTATAGAAATGGCATCCATTATCCAATCTCTTTCACCCAGGAGTAGAGAGGAGTGAGTGGTTAAAAACAGGAGCTCAGGAGTCAAAAGCAGACCTAAGTTTATCAGTTGTTGACTTTGGGCAAATTAATTTACCTTTCTAAGTTTTTTTTTTTTCTCACTTGCAAAATGGGGTGGTATCCCTTTCATGGTGGCTATGTCCACACATGAGATAATGATGTTAAGTGCCTCACACATGTAAAGTGCTCAGTGAATGGTAGCACATAATTATTGTCTTTTGTCCAGAACATATTTACTAAAGGCCTACTGTGTTTCAGATACTGTGCTTGGTGTAAGGAGGCAAAGATGAACCAGTTAGGGTGCCTGCCCTCAAGGGACTTGCAGTGTAGTGCAGGAGATACAGATGTAATTAGCTCAGTGCAGGAGAGCAGTGGGAGTGCAGGGTACCACCTGCATGGGGCAGTTAAGGACTGTAGTTGAAACAGGAATGGGAGGTCTCTGGGTGTGGAAGGGTGGGTGTTTGTTAGGAAAGCCCTCACTGAGGTGGTGACATTTGAGAGGCTTGAAGTAAGCTGTAAGTGGGGCAATTGAACAAAAGAGGGGAGGGCATTTCAAGGGAAGAAAGAAACTTCACAGAGTCTTGGCGTAGCGTATTCAGGAAAGCTCTAACATTCTCAAATGGCCAGAAGGAATAGTTCTGTGTGGAGCATAGCAAAATTTTGAATTTTGCATTTCGGTTTTTTGCCAAGAAGTTTCTCTAGTGGCAAGAGAATGCAATTAAAGCATTTGGAGTGGGAAGGCAGCATGATTAGATCTGCATATTAAAGTAATAGTTCAGACTAAGATTGGAATGGGCAGATCTAGGCATAGTGTTGTCTCTGAAGGCCTAGACTAAGTCCTGGCTGTCAACATAGAAAAGGGAAGATGTATTTAATAGCTTTTGAGGAGGTAGAATGGAGAGAACTTGGAGACTGGCTGTAAAAGATGAGAGAGAAGTCAAGTTTCTAGTTGGGACCATTCAGTAGATTTTCTGCAGGTGATTAACATAGAAGCCACGGCGGGGGGATGATTTGGGGTTGCAGATGGAGAGAGAGGTTCTGTTTTAGATGTGCTGAATCTGAAGTACCGGTGGGACATCCAGGTGAAGATTACAATAGGGAGATGGGAATTTAAACACATCTCCAGAGCACCAGGTCCATATTTCCATCTCCCTACTGCAATCTCTGGAGAGCTGTTTAATTCTGGACTTCATTGGCACACAGCTGTTGGTTGAAGGCACAGAGTGGATTAAATCACCCAGAGAGGCAAGTGAAGTGCAGCAGAAGACAACCAAGGTCAGAACCTTGCAGATCACTGATATATGAGATGTAGGCCCGAGAAAAAGGAGCTAACAAAGAGATTAGAAAAGCTTCAAAAGTGCAGAGTGTTTGCTGAGCACTTAAGAATGGGAGCTTAGTCAAAGGTCAAGCAAGATGAAGACTTGAGTTGGGTTCATAGTGAAAAACTTTCTCTGGCATGGTGGAGAAGGGAACAAGTCTGTATGGGCTTAGAAGAACTCAGCAAAGAGAAGGAAGAGATGGTAACTGGGGGGAAGAAAGAGGTTGAAGAACATGGGCTTATGGCAGAAAGGGAGGTTGATTAACTTGAAGAGAAAATAGTTGGGCAGGTACAGCAAAGACTGCTGGTTGTTGACTGTGCCAGAATGTCTACATATGACCTCTCTAACATGGCATATCAGGACTCCAAGAGGCAATATTCCTAGAGAAAGTGCTCCAGCAAGCACCGTAAAAGCTGCAGAGTGAAGCTGTCATACTATTTAGCTTCCATATTGTTTTCTGGAACACTAGTCAACAGTGCTAGCTGATTCTGTCTTCAGCCGTCCGAGAAGGAACAGAAGGGGAAAGGAAGGGAGACCCATCCCTTCCAGACAAAAAGAAAGGAGCAGCAGTAGTTACAGTCATGGTGCTGGATAGTTCCAAAGAAGTGCGCAGTGGTGCATGAAGAGTGGAAGCTATGAGAGAAGGTGCCTAGCACAATGCCAAGAGCCATGATTCCCTACAGTGAATGAGGGAGACTGGTCATCATAACCCTGGGGAATTTTCTTCCACCTGATGCTCACTGAAGGCCAGGATTAGTGTCCTTGTACCTAATGCTCTTTCTTCAGTGTTGCCATAGGCAGCATGGGCATCATTGTGAAGTAGGTAAACTTTGCATTGGTGCCAAACCACTCCCTCCTTTCTGCTTCCTGCTTCTCTCTTCCCTGCACTCCTGACTTGGACCTGCACCCCTTTGGACTACCTGGTTATTCTACCTGCCCTACCAGGTATATGCCCATGGCCCTGTCTTTCCTGATCCCCATCAAAAAACCAGTCTTGTGCCTTATTTACTCTGGGTGTTGCTGCTATTTAGTCCTGTAAGCTTCTTCCCTAAGAGAGTGGAGAGGATTTGGGAAAGAGATCTTTTACTAGTTCTCAAATAACAGCAACTAGATGACCCGGTGTAGGCAAGGGTGGCTCTGTTAGTTGGGGTACATAAAATACAGAACTTTCTGTCTGCTTCCCTTTGCTGTTTGACTTTTATTTTAAGGTCCCCTTCTTGCTTCTCCCTCCCCTGCCCGAGCTGCCTTCATCCCTTGCTAAGCCAGCCCAAACTCAAACATGAGTTAGTAGCTACAGCTTTACCAAGGAGAGTCCTTGACTATGCACCATTTCCAGAAAAAGGAGCTGAGGTGGTTTGTTTACAGGACCTGTGCAGAGTATAGACATTTTATAAACTACTTATTGGTATGTGTGTATTTCAGTAATTTAAGACTGATGAAAAAGGCTTACTCTTTGCTTTGGGACATTTTCTTCAGTCTTCATTTCTCAGTTCTTTCCCCTGTGAAAAGAGAGATTGGACTAAATGATCTATAAATTCTCTGCTAGCTCTGAGTGATCCTGTGGAGGCATAAGAAATTACTTGATCATCTCTATAATGTGCTTCAACTTACGAATTTAATGTTAAAGAAAGAACCTTGTAAACATTAGTGTCTCCCTAGTTTTCTGATTGTTGACATGATGCTTATGTGTAATTTCATACATGCACATACTTCCATCATACCTGTAATATTAACCATTCATATATTTGTATATGAATTATATATAATGTATTTCATTTGTAAATATGTATATATACTTTGTAGGTAGATATTTATATATGAATGTATAAGTGTATAGAGAGAAACAGTCTTTATCTTTTCCCTTTTAGTGGGCTTTTTTTTAATGGTCTTATAGTAGTTTATTAATTTCTTATTTCGATGAATCTGATTTGAAACTATTAGTGCATTTTGCACATAGATTTGGACCTTTTTAAAGCAATGTATAATGAAACTATGGAGGTCATTTAAAAAAACTAAACGTGTGTCTGTATATATATCTATATACACACATACAGTCTTTGTGTATATATATATACATATATATGTGTGTGTATGGAATTTTACTTTTGTAATGACATTTCTGACAATAATTATCGGAGATTCTAGGGAGAAAGAACTATTTAAAGATATTTAATCTGTAGAGAATATTGGTGACCTGAGTTATGAAATTAATTTCTAGCTCTTTGCTAATTTGCTTAATGCCTTAGACCAAGGCTGTCTGTGAAAATATAATGGCAGCCACATGTATAATTTAAAGTATACTAGTAGATACATTTGAAAAAATAAAAGGGAACAGGTAAAATTAGGTAATATATTTTATTTAACCCAATATGTCCAAAATATTATTTTAACATAAAATACAAAAATAAGTATATAAATATAAAATAGAATGTATAAATATATATTTATATATAATATAGTGATATATCAAAATATGAATATATACAAATATGTCGATAGAGAATACATACGCTTTTTATAAATATAAAATATAAATATAAAATGTAGATTTATCAATGAGACCTTTTACTTTTGGGGGGTATACTAAGTTCTTCAAAATCCAGTGTACACTAAAAGCATATCTAAATTCAGACTAGCCATATTTCAAGTGCTCAATAGCCAAAAATGGCTAGTGACTGTTGTATTTGGGCAACATGATGTTAGATGATAAAGTTAACTTATTTCAGATTTTTCTCCCATGAAAAATTTTAAAATTGGTAAGAGCTTTCCAACTGTAAAATGCTGTTTTGAAATATAATTAAAGGAAAATATTTATTCCTATCATTTAATAATGTTCTGTGCTGGCAGTTGAAGGGTATATAGTATTTCTTTGCAGAAGTTGATTAGGACCTTTGTCTGACTAGGGTGTTCCTTCTTCACCTTTTGAAGTTAAGCTTTTAGAGAAAAAGCTACCATAAGTACTAGAGATTATATAAACCAACCTAAATAAAATCAAAGGTGAATATAATTTATAAACAAGGGTTTTTTTTTTTAAATCTTTAGCAAAGACAGCCTATTTATTCTTTTTTCTGTCCCCAGTATTTTAATCCATTTTATGTTACTTGCTCTTGTGGATTTCTTTGAGGTTTTTTGTTTTCAAATGCCAGCCTCTTTGTTATTGCTGCTATGATTTTTGTTGTAGCACAAAATTCACCATCAATTGTCCTTTGCAAGCAGGGCTTTAAGAGAAAGAAGAGCAAGACCTAGCCCATGCCCCTTGTGAGCCATTTGAATTTTTTGTTCTTTATTTTGTTTTTAGTTTGTTTTTGTGGAGAGGTATTTTTTTTTTAAAGATTTTATTTATTTATTTGACAGAGAGAGAGAGAGAGTACAAGCAGGGGGAGCAGCAGTGGGAGAGGGAGAAGCCGACTTCCCACTGAGCAGGGAGCCCGATGTGGGGCTCGATCCCAGGACCCTGGGATCATGACCTGAGCTGAAGGCAGGCGCTTAACCGATTGAGCCACTGGGGACGTAATATTTTTAACTTATAATAATGGTGAGGTTGATAACCTTTTAGAGAGTATCTTGACTTATTTTTCCCATTTCTTAGAATATGAAATGCTGTGTTGGACATGTTCCTTTGAGAAACATCTCTTCAGATAGAGGGAGAGGCTGAGGGGAGCACCAGGTTGATAACTGGAGATTAGTGTTTTATCCCAGCTTTCCTTATTGAGAACTTGATCTTTAACCTGCTCTTGGACAAGTTGTCTCCATTTTTAAACTCCAGTTTTCTCATCTTTAAAAAGGAAGATGTGTTCGTTATCTCAAAGCTTTCTCTTAGATATAAATGTCTCTAAAATTAATTAAAAGCAGCTTTATAGTTTTTGTGACCGAGGGCATCCTAGATGTCAGCTAGCCTGATCTACGGTTTCACAGGCAAGCAAAGTGAGGCCTGAGAGATGAAACGACATGGAAGAGGCACAAGTTTGTAGCATGATCATGGGTTTACTGGCTTTTATTTTATATTGGGAGATAAGTTATGTTGACATTGAAAATATTTAGTGTAAGAATGTGATTTTAGTAGGTTTAGGGAAGCATTAAGCTTAATTAATGCCTATAGGTAGCACCTGAGCTGTGCTGAAATGTGAATGAAGTCATCATATAAAAATATCCTAAGACTCCATTAACAGAAAATGCAAATTTTAACAATGATTTGCACATGTAGGGTTTAAACAAAAACTCATCTTTTAATAGCTTTGAATAAGGTTAGAATTGTTTTCCTTTTATAAGATTTGCTGACTCACAAAATTGAGGGATGTGATTGTGTTTTACTTTTACTTGTTAATTTATGAAATGTCAAAAATCATTTGCAGGAAAAAAAGTCACTCACGGGAGATACAAAATTCTGCTAGAAATAGAATCCATATAAAGTTACATGGAATGCTCAAGTAATCATAACTTTATGAAAATCTGAATAGAAAAGCGATGTGATATCTGAGAGATAGGAAAAACACCCATAAAAGCTAGTCAAAATTTCATTACTTTTTAAATATTTTTTTATTAAGTAAACTACACCCATTGTGGGACTCAGACTCACAACCCTGAGATCAAGAGTTGTGTGCTCTACCGACTGAGCCGGCCAGGTGCCCCAAAATGATATTACTTTAATTAATACTTAGCTTTTGAAAGAATGGAAGACTACTTCAGCTTTCCACCATCTGTAGGAATTTGTCAACTATGTAATTTGAAGAATCAGTTTTTAAAATATATGTATAGTTAATTGCGTATGGAGGAATTGTTTTTCTCCATTTCTACTAAAACTCTTTTGACATTTATACTTAAAACACACTTCCTTCTCTTCGTGGGAAATTATAAAAATCATTATTAACATAAGAGAAAGTGACCAAAGATAAACCTCTGGGAAAAAAGATGAAAAATAACTTGGAGCAAAAGAAATGTACAAACATTAAGTTATTTTTTAACTCAGTACCCAGAACCTCTGACAGATTTGTATTTCTTCTGTTCATTAGGCAAGCCATCAGGAGCCTGCACTGACGCCCTGGCTCTGAAGCTACTTGGCTTTGTTCTCTCAGACCCGTTAGTCACCTCCCTGGATCACAGGTCCCCGTGTTATTTAACTTATTTTTTATTTCTTTAATAATCTATTTGTTTTAATTTTTATTGAAGTGTAATTGATGTATAGTGTTATTGTTTTCAGGTGGGTAACAGAGTGATTTGACAGTTCTGTATGTTATGCAAGAAAGGGGCTTTATTCGATTGTTTCTCAACTCCTTCTAGGCTCTAAATTATATGACTTACCTTAGTTCTAAGACTGCACCAGAGAAATAAACCCAAGGACAAAACAAGATATTGAACACTGGGAATATTTCTAGATGAAGTCAATCTCTGAAAAATGGGAAGATGGAACTAACTGGTGGAAAATTATGTACTTCAGATTGTATAGTTGGAAGCTAAATTCAAGAGACATGCCACAGGCTTCCAACATTGTTATGGATAGTCAAAGATGAACTCTCTAGCAAAGACAGGACATAGAAGGTGCTCAGTAAATGTGAAATAAACAGCATTGAGTGTCTACCCTCCAGTGGCTACAGAATAGATCTAAATGCTGAAAGGGACAGCAGGTGGCCTCAGAGATTGGTCCATATGTCTTATTCAGTCACAGCTTCTCTCTAAGTTCTAGGAATGCACAACTGCTTATGGTTGGTGGCATGCACACCCCATACAGTTCTGCTGTGCAGGAATGTGTTCATTGCTTTCTCTGTGTCTGGAATAATTACCAGCAGCCACCCACACGGTCCCCCTCCACCGCCCCCACTCTTACCCTTCACCTGGCCAGCCTCTGCTGATGCTTAGAAACTCAGCCCAGAGGCCACGTAGCAAGCTGGCTTGGGGTCTTCCCCTCTCTTTTTCTTGAGCCCTGGGCACCTTCCTCATGGTACTCATTCCACATCACAGGCAAATCTGCCACTCTCTGGCTTCGGAGTCTCCTTTTCAGTTATACACAAATAGCCCCCAAATTCTGTAGCATGTAGTGATGTGTTTTTGCTGAGGTTTAATTTTAAATAATAATTCTTTATGTCATCAAAAGTAAGAAACCATCACTCACGAGACCTTTTTACCATTTTATGTTCTGTGAAGAAAGAAAAGGGACTGCCAGACAGTTAACAAGGGTATCAATTGCAGGACACATCCCAGCTTCAGGAATGTTGGGATGTGAACAGGTTTGCACTTGTTCAGTGATGTGTGGTGCCATGAAGCTGGTGTTTGGGAATGAGTGATTTTACTCTGGGATGATTCAAGTGTACGATTCAAATGTACCACTTTGCACCCACATCACTTGAAAAGTGTGTTTCTTATGGGGGGAAAAATGGCCCACTTCCCAAAGAAAACTAAATGCTGGTTTGCACAGCAGTGCCGAAGAGCTCTAAGATAGTGACAATTTTTAGTTGGAAAATGGGAATTTTGAGTAAGTTAGAAAAATGACAAATTTGGCAGTGGCTCAGATCTGCAATTCAAGAGAATCCATATGTTCAGTGCAGATACAGGGAAAAGGGATTCTGGACTCAGGCTCAGCTAGTACTCCATCTAATAGAAAAGCTGCTCACCGGTGGGAAAGAAAATCTGCTAAGTTGGAAAGGTAATTAATTTGAGACCTAAAACTGCACAAGAAACACAGCAGACTTGGAAAATGTGATTCAAGAGGAAGTTTATTGAAATATTTTTGTGGATTGAGAGTACTGATACAGTAAAATGTGACTGTCTTACCTTTACTCTGAGTGAGGGTTGGCTCAAGAATTTTAAATTCTTTGCATAATTCAAATGTAATTGAAGGTGCCATCAGCTAACTCCATAAGCTCCTAGAAAAGGGTTCTGGGCCAGAACAAATGTTCAGTGCAGCTGAAGCCAGCCTATGTGGAATGAAAATACTTCCCCGTGTTCTATTTCCAAGGAGGAGGATCTCGTATCAGGGTTTAAGGCGTCTGAGGACAGACCAACTCCTCTTCTTTGCAGCAATGCATAAAACTTTGTTTAAACCAGGCTTGCTTTAGCACTCTAGGAACCTTGGAGTATTTATGAAAAAACTTCAGCTTATGTATTAACCATCCAGTGTGTTCCAAATGGCTTTTTCAATGATTATAGGAAATAAAAAAAATGAGTTGTAGTCTTTCCACATGGGTGAATAAAAAAATTGAAGATACACCACAGCAAGCTGTGAGAAAAGCAAAGAAGAAAAATAAGCATAATTATTTCACAGAACCCCAGTACAAACGCTGAACAAAGTACAGCTCATCCCTATTCCCTCAGCTCTCCCCGCAAGGCAGAATGGGCTATCAGCCACATGGGTGTGGCTGAGAACAGCTGTGCTCTGAGTGCCTGGCCTTGGTGCCTGAGGTCGGTGTACTGCGTCCCCTTCACGGTGCAGCGTGGCAAAGCCTAGGAAGATTAGGTTGATAGTACCTCTTTCCCCTTTAGTACTTGTCTTAGATACAGAGGCCACTCCTTACTAACCCATCCCCTCACCCTCAGGATTGTTACATCAAAATTAGGAATCGTGTGTGTGTGTGTGTGTGTGTGTGTGTGTGTGTGTGTGTGTGTGTGTGTGTGTGTGTGTGTGTGTGTGTGTGTGTGTGTGTGTGTGTGTTAATAAGTTCTATGCCCAACGTGGGACTTAGACTCATGACCCCAAGATCAAGAGTAACATGCTACACTCAGTGAGCCAGCCAGACACTCTAGAACTTGCTTTCTATTGATCTGTTAACTAACTCTTGGGACACTACTTCTTTGAGAAGGTCTTAAGTCTTATTAGCTAATCTGCTTTGTCTCCCTTGGAGAGACAGAATATAGTGAAACACAGACATTGATGTGGTCAAGTCATGCTGAATTTAACAGTATTGGTGCCTTTTTTTTTTTTTCCTTTCATGGCACTCATGTCGTGGCAAGTCCATAAGCAGCTTGGTGCTTGTTCTTCTTTGCTTATCTCCCAAAGTAATGTGTCCACAAAACAGAACTTTAGGAAGTCTTCTCTATGCTATTAAAATGCTCGAGACATGATAGCATTCATTTTGGGCTTCTTTCATAAGTGTCTTGTGGCAGAAATGGAAATAAAGCCTCCTTTGCAGAATCATGAATTGAAGTATTAGCTAATTATAGACTTTATTGTATTTTATAGGGGAAATTACTTTTCTAACAGCAGATTTTACAAATTTGGGGATTCACAAAGATCTTTTTATATGTCCCTTGCAAATATCAACAGACTCTTGGATCCGAAAATTATGTTTATATGTCTGTCTTCCCTGCTTAACCTGCATTGTCCAATATTGTAGCCACTAACCACACATGGCCATTAAGTACTTAATGTGGCTAGTCTCAATTGAGATGTACTGTAAGCATAAAATACACACCAGATTTTAGTCTTAGTGCAAAAATATGAATGGAAAATAAATCATTAGTAACTTTTTTATTACATGTTGAAATAATATCTTAGATATATTGGGTTAAATAAAATATGTTGTTTTAAAATTTTTTTACTATTTTTACTTTTTTAGCATTGCTGTTTAATCATTTAAAATTACATATGTAGCTTATAGTGTATTTCTCTTGGACAGAGCTGATTTAGACTATAAGTTACTTGGGGCCAGACAGTGTCTGGTGCATAGTAACTAGATGCTCAGTGCATGCTCAGTGCAACCAAACTGATGAACTGAAATGAGTGAATAGATGAGACTTATAATGGTTTTTTTTTAAGTAGTGATTTTGACACTGTGAATTTAGAAAGTGGTAGAGCAAGAGAAGATGAATTTTGTGAAGAAATCTTAAAATGTTTGTCAGTTGTCCCTGGTTTATGGAGCTGGAGATGTGAGTCCTAGTCAGGAGCTGCCTTCTCCTGTAGTCCTAACTGCAGCTGCCTTCTCATGAAATATTCAGCTGTGCCCTGTAGAGTTGACCTGATTTTGCCACCAGTGATTCCTTTACTATAGTGCCATATTATAATCCAGCAGTTTATTTAAGATCCATTTCCAGAAAAGATTTTTCCTAGATGCCATGTAGCTGTGGTATTCTGACTTAATGTGCTTCAGAATCATTTGCAAAGCCTATTACAAATGCAGATTCCCAGACCCATGCTCAGAGATTTTTGATCATTAGGTAAAGGAATGGAGCCCAGGAATCTTACTGTTGACACCCCAGAAGATTCCAGTGTAAGTGACCTCTAAACAATACCTTGAGGAACATTGGCATCATAATCTAGAAATAGCTTAGAAGTCCAGGTAGAAAGCGCAGTTTGCTGAGTGATTTTTATTATCTATTATTACATTATGAAGAACTTAAATTGTTAAATACTTTAATAATCAAAAATTAATCAAAAAGTTGCAGCAAAGGAAACAACAGTGAAAAAGCAACCTACTGAATGGGAGAAAGTATCTGCATACCATAGATAAAGGGTTAATATCCAGAATATAAAAAGGATTCCTACCTACAATGCCATAACAAAAAAAATTGCCCAATTGAAAAATAGGCAAAGGACTTGAATAGACATTTCTCCAAAGAAGATATGGATAGTAAGCATGTGAAAAGATGTTCAACATCACAAGTGATCAGGGAAATGGAAATGGAAACCACAATGAGATATCACTTCACATCCATTAGGATGGCTGCTATCAAAAAAAAAAAAAAAGAAGAAGAAGGAATAAAAGGAAAGTAACAAGTGGGGAGAATGTGGAAAAAAATGAAGCCTTGGAACACTGTTGGTAGGATTTTAAAATGGTGCAGTCACTGTGGAAAAAAGTATGGAGGTTCCTCAAAAAATCAAAAATAGAACTACCCTATGATCTAGCAATCCTACTTCTGTTATATACATAATAAAAGCCCTGGATCTCAAAAGATATTTGTACACCCATGTTCACTGCAACATTATTCATAGCCAGGATGTGGAAGCAAGCTAAATGTCCATCAATGGATGGATGGATAAAGAAAATATGCTTTATATATAAAATGGAATATTATTCCACCTTTAAAAAGAAGGAAAACCTGTCAGAGGTTACAGAACTTTGACAACATCATGCTTAGTAAAATAAACCAATCACAGTAAAGACAAATACTGTATAATTCCACTTATATGAAGTATCTAAGATAGTCAAACTCAGAAACAGGAAGAATGATGGTTGCCAGTGGTTTGGGGATGGAGGAAATGAGTCGTTTGATGGATACAGAGTTTCAGCCATGCAAGATGAAAAAGTTCTGGAGATCTGTCATATAACAATGTATAGTTAGCAGTACTGTACTGGACACTTAAAAATTATTAAAGGATACACCTAGTGGTTTTTACCACAATTAAAAATTATTCAAAAAGTATCAACTATCCTAATAGGCTGTGGTGAAATTGGACTCAAGGAAAGAGTATAATTTGTGTCCTCGAACAGTATCTTTTCATGAGAAATTTTTTTGGAAGCTTTGAGCTAAATCAAGTAAACGTGTACTTGCAGGGAAGCTGTGTGGGTGTTGAGAGGACTAGAAGTTGGTGGCCTCTCTATGATTTACTGAGAAGAGGACAGGGTTTACTCATCATGAACGTCATTCCCAAAGCAGCTTGTCCACAAACCTGGAAGCCCTCCAGGAGGCAGAGAGATGCTGATGACTGGATGGGGTCATTTCAGAGGCAGTCCGGACACTCTGAGAAAATGTCGTCCTTCCTCCTTCCTGTCCCCACACCTGAGACCTGGAATTTTAGCACTTTCATTTAGTTCCCTTAAAACATTTTTAAAAAGCTTTTTAACATTTTAAAAGTGGTAAAAATAAACCTTTAAAAATTTTAGTCATTTTAGGGGTACTGATTGCCAGGACCCTTTCTGGTGTAGAGGAAGAACAACTGGATTGGTTTTGTGGAGTACCCAGAAGCGTTGACTCTGACAGCCAGCATTCTGTGTCTGAGGCCATTCCTTTAAGTAGCAAGCTCTCCAGTCTTTCCAGAAACTGGTAGGCAAGTATGTTTGGGTTGGTTTGCTCCACCCATGAGGTTGGCTGGCTTTCCTGAGAGGGCAAAGGGAGTGAAAGACAGTGGCCTAAAGTTACTCCCATATTTACTGATGAGGTGAGAGACAATGGTAGGCTGGTAAAAACGGAAATAATCACATTTTCCTCCTTTTAGCCCTTCCTAGTATCTCGTTTTAGCCTTTAGCCTTTTGTTGTGTGTGTGTGTGTGTGTGTGTGTGTGTGTGTGTGTGTGTGTGTGTGTGTGTTTGTTTTCAGTATGCTGGCTCATTGGCTCATGTTTTAGAAATATTGATTGTGAAATATTTGTTTTATTTTCTGGCTAAGGACTTTATTTCAAACAAAAGTTACAAATAAAAAAATTGAGAGCTATTTTCCTGGGTGTGGGGAAGAGATCAGGGCAAGGAATTTACCTGTGGCTAGGCCAATACCCTCATACTAAATGGGTTGTGATAATTCCCCAGTGTCCTTCCTGGTCACTGTTGGGGAACCTCAGCAAGTGCAGCACTCTATGCCAGAGCCCACCTACCAAGGGCAGCTTGGCCTAAGGGTCAGTCCCTGGGAGGGGACACAGGCAGCAGCATGGCCAAAGGCCAACCACAGGATCAAGTCTTAATCACTGAGAACCCACCTTTCTCCCCTTCCTGGGACCCAGAACAGATTAAGAGGCACCATACCCCACAGCTGCACCCCCCACCACTGCCAACTCTACAGTTAACACATGATCCTTTGTATTTCTTGCCTTCTATTTCCCTTGGGTGGATGGTTGGTTGGGTGGGGTTTCCTGGTTTGGGGTTTCTCGTGCTAATCTTCTCTGTATTGTTTCAATTTTAGTATATATGCTGCCAAAGTGAGCACATTTATAAAATATTTCAAATCTGTAAAGAGGCAGACAGATGCAGTCTCCTCACCACCAAGCTTAACAAAGAGAACATTATGAGTACAGCTGAAGCTCCTGTGTACCCCTCTTGAATAATATCCCCCAACCCCCTTCTGCAGTAGTAACTGCTGTCTGGAATTTAGTGTTTATCATTCCTAGGCAATTTTTATGCCTTTACTATATGATGTGTGTATATTTCAGCAATATATAGCATTGTTTTACGTTTTGTGGTCTCATATTTTATGTAGTCTTCTGCAACCTGCTTTTCTCAATCTGCCTGTTTGCTTCTTACACTTCATTTAGAATATTTCTTCCAGTGTTAAATTATTCTCAACACCAGTGTACAGTGTCACTGTGTAATAGTGTTTGGCCCCTAAAATACAATTAGAAATGGCTCAGATTGAAAAATTTTATATGTGTCAAATTAACATATAATATAGTGTGTTAACTGTTAAAACATATTTGTTTTATTTCAGGTTATAATATAACTTATCCTCTCATGCTTTTTCCCTGCCCCTTCTCCCCAAATCATCAACAGTAGAAAAAGAAGAAGAAGAAAACATGTCAAGACACAAATGGTAAGTAATGTGTTGTCTTTTCTAAAGTGGGAGATAGGCTAATGAAAGAGGAAAGTACATAGTATATGCTCAATAAATGTCTGTTGAACAGAAAAATCAAGAGTCGCATTAGCAGCAAATGATCTGTTAGCCCTTATCCAATATGGGGTATAGTTAAGTTCAACATCCCTTCTGAGTGAAATATGGAAACCAAATAATCAAACATATTATAAGTCTTTATGTAATATATATCCTCTGAGAAACTAATTTATATACAGCTTTTCTCCTGAAAATCTAATGGCTTTTCTTACCACCAGTTTTTCAAATCTAATAAGCCTATATATATATATATATATATATATATATATATATATATATATATATATATATATTAGCGCTATTTTATTTACAACTTATTAGTGTTATCAGGGAACTTGCTGTACAGCAGCTATAAAATAATGAATGCAAACTCAGACTCATTAATTTATAGCTGTGACTTTAACCTTCATGAACACTCAGGAGGCAATCATGGTCGGAAGATGCTGCTGCTGAATAAGTTGTGGTAATCATGGTAATGTTCAGCACTGTCATTTACATGCCTGTAGCACATCTCAGCAGCATGTTAAAATTCTTATAAATTCCAGGTCTGCCTCACACAGTGTTTCTGAATGCTTTTGAACCCATGACCCACCAGGCAAGCAGATCTTTGTCATGTTTTATCTCTTAATTCGTAGCATGAAAAAATGGTGATGTGTATTTTCATGTTTCAAGTGTACAATTAATTATAATAAGGAATATACTTGCTAATCCCTCCTCTCTCAGTAAAGAAGTAATCAGACCCAAGACCTCTGTAATATCAAATGTGAACCTTTAAGAGAATTTTTGCATGTCTTAAAATGTAATGAATTTTAAAAGGTAATTAATAAATGGCTGAGGGATTTAGTTTCCCTGAGTATCCCCATTTGACAGCTGTCTAAGAGTTGTCAGACTCTTTTCATAATTATTCCATCTTGCCTCATTAAGACAAAGGGGTGGCTCCATCCTGTGACCCTCATAATGGCTATCACACCCTGGCAGCAGGCCACGGAAGTATGTACTCACCCATCTAAGAGAGCCAGGAGAGCCCTGAGAAGTGGGCCCTTCCCCAAAGTCTGTCTCTCACTCTGCCACTTCATTGCTTGCTGCTGAAATGCAGGGGCTGTAGAGAACATGGAAATGAGCACTGGACTGGGATTAAGTGGCCTGGATTTTAATTCTGTGTGACTTTGGGCAGAATTCTTAAGCTTTTGAAACCTAAGATACCTCATTTGTTAAATGACAAAGCTGAGGGGTATTCACCACATCTCTGGTCCCTTTGTTTTTTTTCCAAAATGGAATTTTTTTTCTGTTCATCCATGACCTTTCACCAAAAATAAGTAAATGAAAATACAATACAAAGAAGTCCACCCTATTCCCCACTTCTAAAAATTCTATTTCCTTGAAATAACCAGTTTTGGAGGGTATATCCTTCCAGTCTTTTTATACACATATTATGTAGAGAGACTCTATCTTTTACATAAAAGTTGTATGTTTTTTCCGCTTATTTTCCCTCAGTGAGCTCATAGTAAAACTTTTTTTTTTTTAAAGATTTTATTTATTTATTTGACAGAAACACAGCGAGAAAGGGAACACAAGCAGGGGGAGTGGGAGAGGGAGAAGCAGGCCTCCCGCGGAGCAGGGATCCTGATGCGGCGCTCAATCCCAGGACCCTGGGATCACGACCTGAGCCAAAGGCAGACGCCTAACGACTGAGCCACCCAGGCACCCCTAAAACTTTTTTTTTTAATTAAAGTATAGCGGACACACAATGTTATGTTAGTTTCAGGTGTACAGCATAGTGATTTGACAAGTCTATACACACACACAAAAAAAACCCTTTTATTTATTTATTTTAGATTTTATTTATTTGAGAGAGAGAATGAGGTAGAGAGAACATGAGAGGGGGGAGGGTCAGAGGGAGAAGCAGACTCCCTGCTGAGCAGGGAGCCCGATGCGGGACTCGATCCTGGGACTCCAGGATCATGACCTGAGCCGAAGGCAGTTGCCCAACCAACTGAGGCACCCAGGTGCCCCCCAAAAAAACCTTTTAAATAATGCAGAAACTATGAAAGTCCCCCAAATCCTACTTCTCTAATGATAGCTTTTGTAAAGAAGTTATTTGAAACCCCTTCTGACTTTTTAAGAATAAATGTCTGAATTGAAAATTGTAAATGTTATGTGGAAGGAGAGTATAAATCACCAAGTTTCAAGGAACAGGTATTTTTAAATAGTGGTGTAAAGCAACTTGTGTTTTAGGACTCAGGTCTGGCATGTTTTGAGTGGTGATAGCATGGAGTGGAAGAAAGAAGGCACATGTCTGCAGAGAGGAGAAACCAGGGGTCCTGTGTGGACATATGAAACAGGAGCTCTAAGGGTGCCTGGGTGGCTCAGTGGGTTAAGTGTCTGCCTTCGGCTCAGGGTCCGGGGATCAAGTCCCACATTGGGCTCCCTGCTCAGCGGGGAGTCTGCTTCTCCCTCTCCCTCTGTTCCTCCCTCCCTCCCGCTTTTGTGCTCTCTCTCTCTCAAATAAAACCTTAAAAAAAAAAAGAAAGAAACAGGGACTGTAGACCAGAGGAAGGCATAGACAACATGGGGAGGGGTGGAGCACTAATGGCAACATTTCTGTCAATATCTGAGGTGTTGTGGTCTTTTACAGAATTCTATTTCATTCTCAATTTTTTTTCTAATTTCTTCCTTACATACTTTTTTTTAAAAAAAGAATTTATTTATTTATTTGAGAGAAAGCATGCACAGGGGCAGAGGCAGAGGGAGAGAGAGAGGGAGAAGCAGACTCCCCGATGAGCAGGGAGCCTGATGCAGGGCTCGATCCCAGGATCCTGGGATCATGACCTGAGCTGAAGGCAGACGTTTAATGACTGAGCCACCCAGGCGCCCCAAGAATTTAAGGTTTTAATATCAGAAATCATTAACAGATTTTTCAAAAAAACATTTTGTTAAATTTCATTTGACTGTAGTTAAGACTATCTAACATGAGATTTGCATTTTAACAAATTTTTAAGTGTATACTACGGTATTATTAACTATAGGTGCAGTGTCGTACAGCCCATCTCTAGAATTTACTCATTGTGTATCATTGAGACCTTACACCCCTTCATTAAGAGTTTCCCATTTCCCTCTCACCCCATCCAGCCTCTGGTAACCACTATTCTACTCTCTGATTCTGAGTTTGACTATTTTAGGTACCTCTAGGACAGATTTTAAATGTGCTATTTTTCACCCCCTTATCTCTACTTTTCTGCTATCACTTCAGTGTTGGCCATAACACTGGAGTGGAGACAACATAGGTGTCCAGCTTTATCGCTGACTCACTGGGCTGCTTGAGCCAGACACCCTGCCTGGTTAGGCCTCACTTTCTCTACTTGGAAAAGGAGTATGTCCAACATGCTGAGAGCTAAACTCTTCAAGGTTTAGTTTCTTGATTTCCTGCAAAAGCTTCTTGATTTCCTCACTAACTTTTAAGGTTTCAGAGTATATTAGAGTTGGTTAATTTTTTTGGTGTAATAATCACACAAGAAAGTATGTTTATGGCGGCGCCTAGGTGACTCAGTCGGTTACGTGTCTGCCTTCAGCTCAGATCATGATCCTAGAGTCCTGGCATCGAGCCCCACATCAGGCTCCCTGCTCGTGGGGGAATCTGTTTCTCCCTCTGTGGCTTGCCCCTGCTCATACCCTCTCTCTCTTTCAGTCAAATGAATAAATACATCTTAAAAAAAAAAGTATGTTTATGAATGTTGTGTAATATAATGTTTAGATAAATTTGTTAACACTAAAATAGCTTCATTTTTATGAAAGTCAGGAATAAAATACCTCTTTAAATGTATTTTTTAGCAGTTATCCCTGGGACTTACAGGATCGATATACTCAAGATAAGTCAGTAGTAAATAAGATGCAGCAGAAGTATTGGGAAACGAAGCAGGCCTTTATTAAAGCCACAGGGAAGAAGGAAGATGAGCATGTCGTTGCCTCTGATGCAGACCTGGATGCCAAGCTGGAGGTGAGCTGTTCTTCTTCTCAGTCCCAGCACAGCCCCCTCACTAGGGTCACAGTCCTAGAGTGTACAGACTTGGACAAGCTTAGGTGTGCTTTATATTTGAAAACATACTGCAAACAGCTAGTTCATGAGGAAAAAATCTAAGATGAGGTAAATTCAATCTGAGCATGTTTTCTAAAAACCTACAAATTCTCGTGTAACTACCAGCATGCCTCAGTTAATTTGTTTTTCAAGCACTTTAATGCACTGCATGTGGTAAACTCAATAAATGTTTGTTGTTTGTTGAAAATATTAATGCAACCAAAGAGCCACTGCACATGATATCAACACTAGGGTCAAGCTAATGCTTACATTTTTTAAAAAAAGAGGAAAGGACGACAACACAAGATCCTGGAAATTAGAGTCTCATAAACTTGGCATTGAACCCTGAAAAATTCTAGAATGAATTAACTGAGCAGATATTTAGTTAGACTAGTTAATAATACAGTAAGCTGAACTCCTATCTGGTTGATTCCCAAATACTAACATAACTGGTAGAAGGTCCACTAATCCCCTGTCTTGCAGGACATTCTGCCGATATTTAGAGTAAAATTTAAAAAGCATACTCATCACTTCCATGAGAAATACTATGTTACATAACCTGATAAGAATTCAAAATGATCTCTAAATTCAACATATCAGATAAAGTTAATGAGCTTGAACATTTTACATGATTACAGTAAAAAGCTCAGGGTTTCAAAAAAACTTTCTGAGAAGGGTGCCCAGGATGGTAGAAACCATGGTTATACTGGAACAGAGAGGTTTAAGGGAGCTATATTAGCTGTTGATTGCATAGAAAGGCCTGTCATTTGGATGAAGGATAATTCATCCTATGCATCTGGAGGGAGAACCAGACCCAGGGCCCCTATTCATAGTATGTACATCTCATGTGTTTATGTGTTTGTCTGCCCTCCCTCCACTAAGAGATCCATATCAGCCTTATTCACCATAATACCATCAGCAGACACACAGTACTCATTCAGTAAATAGTAACTGAATCAGTGTACATGTTAATGCAATTAATGTTCATTCCCAACCCTTTCCCCTGCCAATGGAATTGTTCAAATTGAAGCTGGGTTTCATAGAGATGTTCTAATGGAGATGGCTACAGGGAGAAACGTGGCACCAGGAGGCATCGGTTCTGATTTTAGTGTTCTTCATACAATTGAAATGATTATATGTCACATATGCTTTTCATGTCTCCTACCTTTATTTTTTTTTCTTTTTAACAATGTAGCAAATACAGGCATTATTCAGAAAGGAATTTAACACGTAATTATTACTTCATTACACATAATACAGTAATTTTATATTTATGCTTAGGCTCTTGCAGCATTTTTACTGAGCCAACTGTACTTTAATCAAAATAGCCACTGTCCTAGGCACATAACATCTAAAGTAATTAGCTGTGACTGGTAATGTTACATGGATGAGGTTTCTGTTGCAGAAATGTTTAAACTCGTGTTGATGCTTATGGAGAGCATCCATAAAACATATGTAAATGACGTGCACAGCATTTTGATGTGTTCTTACCCTAAGTTATCCACAAAAGGCTAGCTTACGAAACAAGAGCCTTTGTTTTGCTAGCACAGAGCAAGTTTCTGTGCCAAGTTATAATGATGGTCAGATTCTACTATAATCTGTTGGGAAGTTAATATAGAAATGTTGCACTAAGTTTAACTATGTGTCAAAATTGGTTTTTAATAAAATCATTTTCTCAAAAACAGCTCTTAAGTACAAGAACAGACAAAGCTAACCTGTGTTGACAGGCAGGTCTCTTAGGAGGGGCCGTAGCAGAGCCGCCGGTCAGTGGTTTCTTAGTTTGGGTGCGGTTGCAAGAATGTATGCAGTTACAGACCTGCAGAACAGAACATTCCAGAGGTGTGCTTTTTATTGCCTTTCATTTACACCTCAGGTTTTTAAAAATGAACAGTGACAACAGAACAGCTCCTGAACATATTTTATGAACTCCCTTGATCCTATATTCAGGAATTGCTATCTGTTGGTGGTTTGTGACCCATAATCCTGATGTCAAACGTTAGTCAGGGAAGAAATTCAGACTGCTGATTTTCTGTTTCTGTTGTTTTTTTTTTTTCTTTCTCTTTTCTAAACAGGTAGAAAATACAGAGTAATGAAATGAGATTTAGCAAAATTTATATTCTTCGTGACCAAATTTTATTGTACTAAGCGTTTCTGGGAATGGTTTTTAATATTTCAAGTATATATGCATGCATCTATTTTTATTAGATCATTGGTTGTATTTATTATGAAACAGATCATCTGTTTTAACTCAATAGTGAAGTGCTTCATAATACCAAGACACAGCTATTACACCACCGTGGCCAATAAGCTAAAAGAGAGAGAGAGGGAAAGCCTTACTCTGCCTCATTAGGTGGCTCTTCAGAGGCAGAATGTTTGCCAGGTTTTCTGATACCAGCTGTGGTCTCTGGGCTGGTGGACAGAAGGTGGAGAAAGTGTGAAGTGTCTGATCTTCTCTTGAGCTCGTCTGGGTTTTTGAAGAAAGTTAAAATCTAGTTTGATTCTTCTCAGTATAGCCCACCTTCTTTTCCCGTACTTTCTTCTCTTACGGCCTTGGCATTACATTAGGTTTCTTCTCTGTATATCTTATGAAATCAATGGGAAAATAAGGAGTGATAAGGGCTGCTAGCTAAACTCCATTTTACCAGATGTCTTCTAAATGGAACATTCAACTGATTGATTTTTGTTTGCTCTTTATAGAATTGTTTAAGCATGCCATAAAATGGATTACGATCACAAAATAAGCGAATGCCATGTTTTAAATATGATTCTTAATTGAGGGATCCTACATTTAAAAAAAAGACAGCAAATGGTAAAAGAAATAAATTATGAATGAATATTGGGTCTCTGGTTTACCAAACCTAATTGGGCCCTTCATTTAGGATTTCTGTTTTTCAGTTCTTATTTCAATAATCTGGAGGAAATCACTGTTCTGTGGATCTTAATTTAGATCACAGAAATGATGAATTCTAATAAATATAGATAAATAGGAGCATACTTAAAGACTTTGGTCACAGTTGCTGCACCGAACGCCACATAACAACAAGCATACTTAGGTTTGTGATCTTGTTGTTAGTGGGCAAATCAAACACTGTGATTATGTTCTGATAATAATTTTTTATTTCACTATTTGTTATAATTTAGCATTTTGTTTGTATTTTTATTATAGCTGTTTCATTCAATTCAGAGAACCTGTTTGGACTTGTCTAAAGCAATCGTACTCTATCAAAAGAGAATATGTTGTAAGTATGCCCTAAGTATGAATATTGATCAGATAAACAGTAAGAAATAGGATATTTTGCTTTAATATATCATTTCATATGTTTAGAAAGTAAGACAAGGAAATTACTATTTAGGAGTGTCTGTCATTGCTCTCTCTTTTTTTAAAGATTTTATTTATTTATTTGACAGAGAGAGGGAACACAAGTAGGGGAAGTGGGAAAGGGAGAAGCAGACCTCCCACTGAGCAGGGAGTCCGATGGGGGGCTCAATCCCAGGACCCCAGGATCATGACCTGAACCGAAGGCAGACGCTTAATGACTGAGCCACCCAGGCGCCCCTGTCTCTGCTCCTTAATTGGTGGGGAGGAGGGTCTCTAATAATTTTATCAGAAATCCTTTACATAGGTTGTTTATCACTCAATGCAAGTAACTGTAACAAGAACTTTATATTGGGCCTCCTGTGGGTAAGTACATGCCATTTATTTTCCTAATTATAAAAAAGTTTTCTCAGTTTTATGTGTGGGTTTTCTAAAATTCTGGGTTGTTTTTATTTGATTGCCCTGGCTCTCATATCCAGTTTTGTTCCTCTTAAAATGGAGAGAGAAGGCACAAACAGGTAATTTATTAACTGTATTTTGTTGACAGCACTTCTTCATGAGCATTTTTTAAGTTGGATATTGGGTTATTGGGGAACAAGATTCTGCGTAAAGTTATTACCAACAGTTGTCTCTAAATGCTAAATATCAAGTTGTGTGTTAGTATGTTTTAAAATCTCCTTTTGTAGGTGATTTAATAGTATAATTTCTGTATTTCTGAGCAGGAACATAGGAAATTTTTTTGTTTCTGACTGCTGATACACCTCTTTCCAATAATCACAATTAACAGTTGGTAATTTTCCTTCATTAGTCTTTGTTAAGACTATTGTGGGGAAGTACAAAGTCCTAGGACTTAGAGGCAGAATTTTATAAATTTTCTGTGTTCCTGTTTACTAAGTGTTTGAGCTAAGCCTTCTCCAGGGCTGTAACTCCATAGTCTTGAGTTCTGGGGAAGTCAAGACACATGACACATACCCCCCCACCATTTCTCTGTCCCACATCTAGTCAGTCTTAAATGGTAGTCCATTTTGTCTCCTGAATAGCTTTCAGAGTCTTCCTCTCTACATCTCTACTGTCACTACCTTAGTTCATGCCACTACTATCACTCTCTTACTTGATTTGCTATATCAACTTCCTAAATGATCTCCCTGCACTCTGCCCCCCCCCCCACAGCCCACTGTCTACACCACAAAGAGCTCCCAGTAATCTAAGATAGGACAGTTTGAGCAACAAAATAAATAACAGTAGTTCAGATTATAACCCATGAAGTAAAGTAAATATCCATTAAGTCAGCATGGAAATAGACAAACAGGGGAGAAGAAACTCTTTCTTATAAAATAACTCTGGTTAATAAATATAGAAAGAATGAGGGAACCATAAGATCTCCATTAGGCAAATACCACAGTAAGAATTGTAGCAGGCAAGGTTCACTGGAAGATGGCACAATCAGTGAACGAAAGTTTGAGGAGAAAGTGGGTATTTGCATAGCATCATGTATTTCCCTCCAAGATTTTAAATAATTATGAAAGGAGGAAATCATAATTTTACCATGGAGTAACTCAGTAGACACCACCTGAATTAAGTGGTCGAGATTGACATCACTAGTGATAATGTGTGTTGGTATCATGTAGTCCTGATATCATCATTTAAGAAGGCCACTTCACCTCTGTGGTTTCCCTCCCCAAAATCTGTCACCCCAGTCTAATTGTGAGAAATAAGACAAACCCGATTGAGGGACATTCTGTACAATACCTAACCAGTAATCTTAAAGGGCACAAAGCTCATGAAAGATAGGACAGGCTTAGAAACTGTCACAGATCGAAGGAGACTAAGGGATCCTGACAACTTAACGTCAGATCCTGGATTCGATCTTAGAAGAAGAAAAGGGACATTAATGAGAAAACTGATAAAATTCAAATAAGGTTATGGTTAAGTGTACTATACCAATGTTAATTTCCCAGTTTTGATAACTGTACCATGGTTATGTAAGATGCTAATGTTAGGGGAAGCTGAAGAAGGGTATACAGGAACTCTGTATTCTATTTACAGTTTTTCTATAAGCTTAAAATTTTGTAAAATAAAGTTTAAAAAAGTACATTGGATCATGTTGCTTCTCTGCTTTAAAGTTTCCAATAGAACGTAAGGTGAGGTCCAGGCTGCCATACCATAGTCTATAAATTCCTACATGATCTGGCCCAGCTTGCATCTCCAGCCACTTTTGCCCTTACCCACCATGTCACCTGAGGCCTTTTACACTCACTGTTTCCTCTGTCTGGAATGTCACTGGCCTAATCATCTCAAGAGTGGCCCCTTCTTGACATCTAGAGCCCAGCTTAATGGTTACCTGCTCAGAGAGGCTTTTCCTGACCACCCAGCCCAACGTATCTTCTCTCCCCTTCTTTTATTGCTCTATCTGGTATTTTTCTTTTTGTGTTTTGTATTTGTGATTACAGATTTTTTATTTTCTGTCTTCTGTTACACAAACAAAAGCTCCATAAAAACAGGGACCTTGTGTGTCTTGTCCATCTCTATATTTCCAGTGGTAAGAACAGTGCCTAGTACATATTAGATCATCCATAAATCTGTGCTGAGTGAATTAATGCTGCCAAGCTAACTGGTTTTATAGTTCTTTAGTTCCCTTTTTAGGATACATCTGAAAATCTAATCAGCAATTAAAAAATGAATAGGGGTTTTTTGGTGTGTCTGAATTCTTAAGTCCCAGTTAAGTTAGACCTTTTAGGTGGAAACTGGCAAGTCATCTGATACCTGTGTTGCATCTGAATTTTAAACTTCTATAAATTAATTTCTGTATTTGAATTTTAAAGTTAAAATTAAGGAATGAACATCCCTTCTCGGAAAATGACAGTCATCACTAGTAACCCAAGCTGGAGTCTGATGAGGCTGAGATGTTTTCCACCTCTCTCTGAGTAACATTGCCAATTAATTAGAGTCCAGCTCTTAAAAGGAAACCTGTTGGGCACCTGGGTGGCTCAGTTGGTTAAGTGACTGCCTTCAGCTCAGGTCATGATCCCAGAGTCCTGGGATCGAGTCCCACGTCAGGCTCCCAGCTCAGCGGGGAGCCTGCTTCTCCCTCTGAGCCTCTCCCCTCTTGTGCTGTTTCTCTCTCTCTCTCCCTCCCTCAAATAAATAAATAAATTCTTAAAAAAAAAAAAAAAAAGGAAACCTGTTTCCCACCCCAAGCTTAATCCTCAAGTGCATAAAATAATAAAAATAATTTTTCAAATGCTTCAACTTCCTTAGGCTTATTTAGGAAAGTACATTTCATCAACTATATAATCATTTAGGTACAGTGAATTGGTATCTTCCTAGCCTTAAGGTAAATATGTTCATTCGTATGTGACTTGAGACTTCAAGGTAAAAAAGGTGACTGTAGTCTCATGCTATTATGAACAAAAATGTGAAATTGCTCTCCATAGGGACATATTCATTGTGGAATTGAGTGAGTCCTATATTAGTAAGTAGAAAGAAGTTACAGAAGGTATTAAAAAACAACAAAACTTCTTATAATTATAGTTTTTTTAAATCTTCATAGAATCATGGCATAAATATCAAATAAGCATTTAAAATGAAATAAAGTGGGATAGGAGGTGGTGGGGAAAAATAATGTATGAGGATAATAAGGCAAAAATTGTAGTTAATTTAATTTTATAAGCACTTAACAGTGCCCTGAATGCTCAGCTTGGGGAATCCATAGTTGGATGAGGTCCCTGTCCTGAGAAAGTTAGAGTCTCATGGGATAGACAGACACATCCCCAACCATGAACACCCTAATGCCGAGAGGGCGCTGCTATCCCAGAGAAATGGGGATCAACTTCTTCACAGCCTTTGAGCTTTGAGTAGTGAACTTGATTCTTGAAGGACAGAGAGAAAGGAGAGTAGTCATTTATTTCTCAGGGAGAGTGGATTCCAAAAGGCTCATCCTCTGGAATGTTTAGTGTGAACTATAGTGACAAATTAACAAAGAAGCAGTAGCAAGTATAACCTTCACCTTTGGATTTGTGGTTCCTGGCTTATGCTCTCATTGGAGAGGTTATGTCAGGAATGGGATGCATTCTGAAGGAATTGTGGATTGTTTATGAAAAGGGACAAGAATCCTAGTAGCATTTAAAAAGCATTTTTAGAGGCACGTGATGTGTAAATGCATAAATACAGAAGTGTGAAATAAGAATAGTGTTCAGAGTAAGTCCATAGAAATGCTGTATTTAGAAAAGAAAACATTTAGGAAACTCAGTGTCACTCTTTGTTCAGCTGTTGGTAAATGTGGATTGGGGGCCAGTGGCTGTGTAAGAGCCCACTGTTTCATTGTTTGAAGACACACAGTTTTATAAATCAGCCCCAAGTGTAAAGAAAGAGAGTGTTTTGCTATTATAAATATTGATGCTATGATTATCTTTCCATATGAAGCTTTGTGCCCATTTCACTAATTCCTTGGAATGTACTACTAACAGTAGAAGTGCACTGTCAAAAGATACATAGAATTCTGTAACATTGTATGTTTACTGCCAAATGAATCTGCAGAAAGCATGTACCAGTCACTAGCTCACCAACAGTGCCATCTCAGGTTGTCTTTAGAAATAAGGCCAAGTTTAGGCATGACCAATTCACGGTTCCAGCTCTGCATTTATTTTTAAAAATTTTTTTTGAAGATTTTATTTATTTATTTGACAGAGACAGTGAGAGAGAGAACACAAGCAGGGGGAGTGGGAGTGGGAGAAGGAGAAGCAGGCTTCCCGCTGAGTAGGGAGCCCAACATGGGGCTTGATCCCAGGACTTGGGATCATGACCTGAGCTGAAGGCAGACACTTAACGGGCTGAGCCACCCAGGTGCCCCCAGCTCTGCATTTAAAAAACCCATGAAGACATGGGGTACCTGGGAGGCTCAGTCACTTACGTGTCCAACTCTTGATCTCAGCTCAGGTCTTGATCTCAGGGTCATGAGTTCAAGCCCCATATTGGGCTCCATGCTAGATGTGATGCCTACCTAAAAAATAAACCCACAAAGGCATTAAGCTGATTACCCCCCACCCTCAATCCCCACTCCCACTTCCAACCAAAGACCCACATCATGAATAAGGTATTGGAATTGCTTTATTATCAAGTAGAATGTAACTCAGAAAGCAGAGATCAAAAAGTCAGTGAGAGAGAATAAGCAGAGGAAACTGGCTCTATATTATAGGCAGCCACAAAAGATTCCCTCAGTCATAATAGACAAACCCAACTTTTTTATTTCAGCTTGAAACAGCACATTATCGGCTCGCTTTTCAGTGCAGAGGTCATTTTCTGGTTCTGATTACAGGGCACCAAACACACTGACAGATGTACTCAAGTGAATTTGATCTCTCCTTTTGTAAATGGAGGGACAGCATGAAAGTTAAATGGTGGGAGGCGGGGAGCTTATCTTGTAGCTTGCCACGTGGATTTAATTTCACCCCGTCTTTGCCTCTAAAAGAGCGAGGACCTTGTGTCTCTCTCCGCTCTGTAATAAAAATGCTTATTGTTCATAGCTCCTTTTGGTCTTTTCTTCATCAGTCTTGTCTCAAGAAGAAAACGAACTGGGAAAATTTCTCCGATCCCAAGGCTTCCAAGATAAAACCAGAGCAGGAAAGATGATGCAAGCAACAGGAAAGGCTCTCTGCTTTTCTTCCCAGCAAAGGTGTGTGGCCTTCACTGGGGCTCCATTTGGGGGGTCGGCAAAGAATCCAGGATCCATCCAGCCATGGAGGGGACTCCTCTGTTGTTGTCTAGAAGGCTCTTGCCTGAGACTGAGGAGCTACTCTGTTCTTAGTTATTAGTCTGTTCTTAACTCTCTGATTAAGATAACATGTATGATTTATTTTCCTCCTAGTAATTTTTAAGTTTTTTTTTTTTTCATATTTCTCCTGGTCTATAGGGAGCATGTTATGTACCAATCACTGTGAGTGCTGCCTAGGCTCATGTTTGACCTTTAGCGTTGCTCATAGCATTCAGTCCCGTCCCCTAACAGCAGCTGATTAAAGCAGTAGCCTAATGAGACCAGGTGGAAGGGTTCCTTCTCTGCTCTCTATGGGCCAATTAACTTTGGAGAGGTGGTGTTCACGATGCCCTGAACTATTCTGCTCAGACCCTGGACCAGCAACATCAGCAGCATCCCCTAGAAGCCTGTTAGAAATGCAGAATCTAGGCCCCATCCCACAACTGCTGAATCCAAATCTGCATCTTAATGAGATCCCTGGTTGATTTTGATGAACATTTAAAAGTTTGAGAAGCTCTGGTAGAGAGGAAATTGTGGCAGATGAGTGACATTTTTTTTTTAACACTCTCATGACTCATTTTTATGGTTGGTGTAGAATAAGCCAGAGCCCCTGCATATAGTTGCATTTTGTGCCTGAGAAAAGTAACACTCCTTCTCTATCCCTCTTCCCCCAATAATGAACTAGCCCAAAAATGTCACTCACTAATATTAGGCAAGATTATACCTAAATAAGGCGTTGTAGGTAGTTTCCAAAAATGTTCAGCCTACAAAAATTTCACTTAAATTGTTCATTTTCTTCTCCTAATTTCTCCTTCTTTCCTTCCTTCCCTGTGGGCCAAGAGCAGGCCGTCAGCCTGTTACACAGGTATTCCTATGAAATCCTGAGAAAGCTGGAGTAGCAGAAAGAGACCAACTGTGTCAGTTTCCCAGGGTCCCACTCCTGGGTGTGTTGGTTCTGTCTAATAACATTTGGACCCCAACTTTGTGGGCAATGCCAACTTTCACAGTTGAACAATACCATTTCCAATAGTTCTGTATCCATTTCCCAAGAAAAGTGTTGCTTATGATTTTTAATTGTACCTTTTAGGGGTGCTTGGGCGGAAGTCATTAGGAATCTGCCTTCAACTCAGGTCATGATCCCAGGGTCCTAGGATCCAGCCCTGCACTGGGCTCCCTGCTCCATGGGAAGCCTGCTTCTCCCTCTCCCACTCCCCCTGCTTGTGTTCCCTCTCTCGCTGTGTCTCAGTCAAATAGGGAAATACAATCTTAAAAAAAAAAAAAATTGTACCTTTTAATCTTATTTGTAATCGTTTTTCTTTGTAAAAATAATACACATGTTTCAGAGAAAATTAAAACGCAGACAAATCAAAAGAAAATTAAAAAGCAATTAAAATTTTACTAATAGAGATGACCCACTTTTAACCCCTTGATGGATATTTTCTATGCATATGTACTTACCCCCCCCTTACCAAGATAATTGGTTCTCAGTCTTTCAAAGAGTAAATTCTCATATGTTAAACATATAATTATCACTAATTTCAGTGGGAAAAATTCTTATACATACCAGTATGCCAAAACTTACATCCATTTATGGGAAACAAAGCCAAATCCCTGAAAACAATCACTATAAGAGTTACCATTACTGATCTCATAATTATTTTATAATATGGCTCTCTAGGTACACCCTTTCAGAGTTGGGTACCAAATTATCTCCCAGAGCACACATAGGGTACCTTGAGTTTATATAATCTAACCTTTGGTTACAAGCAAAAACAGAAATCGACAAAAACAATGCAAATGATACCTCAAAGCATCACCATATAAACTAGCAAAGTGCACTATATCCATAATTTAATGCATCTTGGACAACTTTAAAATTTGGAAGGTGACCTGCTGCAAGATGGCTCTGGTTTCATAGCACTCAGCTGCTGACCAAGCACATGACATCCCAACCAGTCCTCCTAAACATAAAGACGGTACAGGATGACCTAAAACTCTCACGAAGTTAAATTTTCAGATCTTGAATGGATGTAATTTGAGATATGCCAGAATATGTTTTTAATATAAACAGCATCATGCCGTACAGTTTTTGTATAGTAGTGCTTACTGATCATTTAGCAAATTGATTTTTTGATCAAATAACCATAACACATTTTGCTGTCTATGTATACATTTTTAAAAACATTTATACCATAGTATTCCAGGGCATGCCATGATGCATTTAACCTGAGCCCTTCTGTCTATTACTTAGGTCACTTCCACATTTTCCTACTAAAGGATAAATGTCTTTGTGGAGTAGACCTGTAGATACTTTATTAATCTTTCCCTTTGGGTAGATCTTCATCCATGAAAATGTGCAGCAGTCTTTCACTGAAGCTTGATATTTCTGGTTATTGCGTTTTTCCTTGGTCTACACGCAGTCCCTGGTAGCACCAGGAAATAGGTTTTCACCTTTCTAATCTTATGTGAAGCAAGTTACAGAAAAAAAATGAGGTGATTTTATATGCTTTTTTGTTTTCTTCAAGATCTTAACATCTGTCATCATGTCATTACCTCTTCAGAGGTTTCTGTCTAACAGTCAAAGAAATCGAGAATATTTTATTCACAAGATGCTTTTTCAGCCTGTTTAGGGAAATTGGTAAGATCCAAGGGAAGAGAAAGAGGAGTCCAGAAATGAACAGGATCCTTAGGGGGACAGCTGAGGGCTCTTTCTCTCTTTAAATAGAAGTCCCCAGTTTTATAAACCTTCACACCAGCATTTGTTTTACTGACTTATTTGATAGTCATTGCTACAACTGTGCATTCAATTTGATGAAAGTTGAGTATTAAATTTAATCCAATGGCAATAAAGCACAAGCTTACTTTATGGCACCATAATATGTCCAAAAACCACCTGCAACACTTACGTAGGATGATGTGAGCAAACTTTTTAGAGAAATGCTATTTAAAAGCAGTGTTTTACAGAAAAGAGGAAAAGAGAAAATAGTAAAAGGGTTTTCTTTTTTTCTTAAACAGTTTATTGCCCCCATCTATAATCTGACAGTACTGTTGGAACTGCCAAGCACTGACTTCAGCTCACTAACATTACTGTTCTCTTCAGCTTCATAAGTTTGCCTTTAAATTGAAATGTAATTACTCATTTTCATGTTTTGAACCTATGCCCTGCCACCTCATGGAGACAACTGTATTTTAAGAGTGTAAGTCATGTGACATTATTCATTTTGGGTAGGAAAGAAGCAATATTTCCCTTCCCTGCAAAATAAATATTTCATTGAAAGTTTGATATGCCTCAAACATTTTTTTCTTGCTAAATAAAGGTATGTTAAAGCTAACATTATAATTATTTTATATCCACCTTGTATAATATACATTTATTTATGGCATAGGATCCTCAAGTTTTGTTTCTCTATAAGGATCAATCATATAACCTGTCTGTGCCTAGCACGTAGATCCACAGTGCTTCTCTCCCTTCCTAGACCATTTAAAAATGCTTCTGTTTGGGCCACCGGTGGCTCAGTCCGTTAAGGGTCCGACTCTTGATTTTGGTTCAGGTCATGGTCTCATGGTCATGAAATTGAGCCCCATGTCAGGCTCTGCACTCAGCACAGAGTCTGCTTGGGATTCTTGTTCTCCCTCTCTCCCTCTACACCGCTCATGTACTCTCTCTCCCCCGTCTCTAAGATAGATAGATGATAGATAGATAGATAGATAGATAGATAGATAGATAGATAGATAGATAGATAGATAGATGATAGATAGGTAAAATCTTATTTAAAAAATGCTTCTGTTCATGCTCCATTCTCTGTGACTGTTGGAGCAAGCAGGAGATTGCCCTGGCATTTGGAGAGTAATCCAAAATGACCTAGCAGGGGAGACCCTAATCATGAACAAGTCCATCCCTCCTCAAAGGGCCAGGCTTCAGAGGAGCAGAGACAGGGATGCCAAGAATAGAAATGGGAAATGGTTATGCCTTGGCCTTTCTCCATTAACACAGGATTGGTTCCAGCTCCAGATAAATACTCTTTGCTCAGGCATGAGACTATCCCCAACAGTACTGTTGGAAATACTTCCCAGTGGTCCAGTTAAATAACAGTAATCTAAGGGATCAGTACATGGGTAATCTGGTTGACTCATCAGTTCATCCATTTCAATCAAATATTTCTGCAGCATTGTCTATATTCCAGGCACTCTTCTAGGCTCAGGAATTTAAGATTGGTAAACTGTCAAGGATGCAAATTGCTGGCCTGCTTGGTTTCAAGATTATGGCTTTATCCTCTTGTCTAGGTTGGCCTTGAGAAATCCTTTGTGTCGATTTCACCAAGAAGTGGAGACTTTTCGGCACCGGGCCATCTCAGACACTTGGCTGACGGTGAATCGCATGGAGCAGTGCCGGACTGAATACAGAGGGGCATTATTATGGATGAAGGATGTGTCACAGGAGCTTGATCCAGACCTCTACAAGCAAATGGAGAAGTTCAGGAAGGTAGGAGATTTTATGAAGGTTACCAAGAGGGGTACCTGCTGGAAGGTAATGAGGTGTGATTTGAATCACTCTGGTGAAGAAGACATAACTCAAAAGCACCAAGGATGCAATTAATCATTGCCAGTGTCTTTTTATGTGACAGAATACCAATTAATGTGATATATAATTCTCTAAGGATAAGATAGAAGAGACAGCTGGAAATTGCTGGGATTTAGTAACTGGTTCTAATTGAAGTCGGATTTTCATATAATGTACACTTTTTGTAAGGTTGTCACTTTAAAATGCTTTCATGCGTAACTAAAAATCAAGATTAGATCAAATGAAACTGGAAAGTGAGGACAGGCTATTGGAGAACCTTTTTTAATTGCTAATGAATTTTAAAATTAATAGAATAATACTCCTCTGTTTTGTGAAGTGGTTGAGAAGTGGTGGGGTTTGGTTGTGGGATTAACTAATGTTCCATCTGCAGTAGGCCTCTTCAGAAATTTGTCTGAAGAAAATAGTTAGCTGAGAAGGTGGGTATGCTCTTAAATTTCCCTGAAATAACTGGTGAGCAGCAGAGGAACAATGTTCCCTTGGCTTTTTAATTATCTTATGTCAATTTAGCTGTTTGGATATTTGGCCATACAAGGATATATCCCACCACTAGGTGGCAGTCATACACTGAGTATTTATGAAAACGCAGCGACTGTTGTGTACAATCTTGGTAGTTCTTTGTTTGGTTGATTTGGCTGTATTTCAGGGTGTGAAAGAAAAAAAAAATCAAGCAAATGTCAGGTTTGACATAATATTGTGTCAATTATCTTACTCATTTCAAATGATCCGTTTGTAATTAGTGATGTTGCTTAAAATCCCTGGATTTCTTTTTAGGTACACCACATGGAGTTGTGAATGGGAAACCCTGCTAGTGCATAGGAGGTGAAGAGTGTGGGATGGGGGAAAGGAGGGACCTTCTGTTGCTTAAGAATAGGGTCACCAATTCTTGACCTACTATTAGATTGATGCAAATTCTTTTAAAAGCCAAATCTTATTTTCATTTGTAGTTTGGAGTCCCTCTCTATGAAGGAAATCAGAATTTATTTTATTTCTGATTATAGATAACCTTAATGTGGTAGCAATATCTAACTTAGCAAGGCAGATTTCTGAATTCATGGAAAATCTGAACTGAAAAGTAAAGCTCACTCATTTTATGAAAGTGAAAATCAAGGCACAGGCCACATTAGAAATTTCCTGACTTTCTAATCACACCAGTAATTTGGTTTGTCTTTGACACTTTTTTTGTGGGTTAGAGGAGGATGGAGTAGAGAAGTTAAAACAAAACAAAACAAAAAAACCTTATCTGCAGAGAATAGTGCTAATCATTTTATATCTACTACCTCCTTTAAGCCTCACAATAATCAAGGCATAGATTTAATTTTATAGATGAAGAAAGTGATACCTATGTTAAGTAACTAGCCCAAGGTCAGACAAGGGAATGAAAGAATCCCAGAAAATATGCATGATTTTTTTCCTTAAGAGAAAAAAAAAGGAAATTGACCTAAAATTGACATTTTCCTAGTAATACCTGTCCTGTGATTTATTCATTCAACAAATATTTATTGAGCACCTTTTATGTACCATGTAATAAAAATTAAAATATGGGGCACCTGGGTGGCACAGTCAGTTAAGTGTCCAGCTCTTGGTTTCAGCTCAGGTCATGATATCATGGGTCATGAGATGGTGCCCCAAATTGTCCTTGGGCTCTACACTCAGCGGCGAGTCTGCTTGAAGATTCTTTCCCTCTGCCCCTTCCCCCAACTTATGCTTGCACTCTCTCTCTCAAGTAAATAAATCTTTTTATTTTTATTTTTTTATTTTACTTTATTTTTTTAAAGATTTTATTTATTTATTTAAGAGAGAGAATGAGAGAGAGAGAGAGCGCACATGAGAGGGGGGAGGGGCAGAGGGAGAAGCAGACTCCCTGCTGAGCAGGGAGCCCAATGCGTGACTTGATCCCGGGACTCCAGGATCATGACCTGAGCCGAAGGCAGTCACTTAACCAACTGAGCCACCCAGGCGCCCCTAAATAAATCTTTTTAAAAAATTTAAAAATACAATTATTCTGGAAGGCAGGAGAATTTCACGTGGACTTGTGTTTATTTGGTTTTATTTTGGAGGGTGGTTACTAGCTGTGTAACAATGAAATAAAAACCAAGCCCTTCATCATTTGGTTTGAATGTTGAAACATTACCCACTCTTTAGTGTCATCAATCTGTTGATTTTGGAAAATATGGTTTAAAAGAATCCTTTTCCATGCAGAAGTAGCTGAAGAGATGCCTTATTCTACAATCCCATGTGTGCTGAATTTAATTTAATAGCTGAACATGGTGTACTTTGAATTTAGGGAAAGACTTTTTTTTTTTAAGAAGTCAGTGTTCAGGACTCCATCCTCCTCTATATTAGGCAGGACTGTCCATGAGGACAGGGACTATATTCGTCTCTTCACTGTCACACCCCAGGGCCAGAGTAGCATTCATAGAGCATGGTCAGATTCCAACCATTGAGTTTCAAGTTCCAGACCCATTGTTTCTCAAATCAATAGGCATTCTGACCCCACGCAACTCACCTTGTGATGTGTTGGAATTGACATAGGGTTTTGCAATTAAGAAGTAGCATTATTAATTTGTGGCTTGCTGCTTTCTTTGGAATGAATTTAAATTGTGGAGTTTGCTGTTTACTTGGAGTTGATAACATGAAGCTTAACTGTGAGCAAGCTTTAGCGTTTTGTCCCAGCAGGATTCCATTTTAAACAGAGTCTCCATTTATCTCTCAGAAACATGTTACCAAAACGCATTTCTGTGACCTCTGGGAGAGGGGTCTGACTGTGGGTGGCTTCTTAGGAGTCACTGTGGGAGGGAGAGTCTCAGCCTCTGCAGAGCCAGCTGCCACCTTCACGTTTCAACTGGTGAATCCAGAACTAAAGTAGCATTTTGCTATAAATTCAGTTCTTTGGAGTTTACACTTTCCGAGGAGACAGAATTCTAATTCGTCCTCATAGATGTGATCCCCCTGGTTGCAGTCTTAAGTATGCATTCATTCATTTATTCATCCTCCCAACAAATAATATGGAAGCCCCACTGTGTGCTGGGCCACACGCACAAGGATATAGTTAGTAGTAGATAAGCAGACAGGATCCCTCCCTCCTGTCACATGTAGTCACGTGGGGATGGAGCAAGTAAACGTGATGCAATAGGTTGAGGTGTTGTTGTCTGAGGTGACCCATGGTGTTGCAGGGTCGCTAGGAGGGGCTTCCACAGGAAGTCACATCTGAACAAGACAGGAAAGGATGAGTGGGAAGGAGCTGGGGGGAGGGAGTAGGGACAGCTGAGCAGAGTTCCAGGCTGAGGGAGAAACTTAGACAGTGGCCTTTAGATGAAAGCAAACAGGGCACCTGGAAGTACCTGGAAGGTTTTTACAACCAGAGCACAGAGGCAGAGCAGGTGTGGGAATGGGGGTGCCCGTACTACGGCAGCTGGAAAGGTAAGCAGGGCCAGGCTAGAAGGGACATCTCCGGAAGGCCAGGGGAATGGGAGGGTCGTCTTTGTGTGCTCACCAGCTCACCCAGAACGTAAGGTGGAGAAAGGATTGGGAGGACTCAAGCTGCTGGGAGGACGTGGGGGAGACCTGGGTGCCCGAGAATGATGATGCACACGGACCCAGGGAAGTGTACGTTCTGCCCTCTCCCACACTCTGTAATTGTACCACTTTAATTACAGAGCTCTTCACTTTTCTTAGAAATGAGCAGAATAAGTATAAATAAATAGCAAGACCAAGTGTACTTTCTCTTCCAACCATTGCTTTTCTCATCATGTTTTCAAGGTGCTAAAAACTTTTTAAATAACACACAGTGAGCATGACCAAAATGATGAATGAAAAACTTAAACAAAGCAAATAATCTGTTTTCATTCTGGCACCGTTTGAAGCACATGGGCCTGATGACAGATCTCTCAGCAGCAACACTAATAAGCATTTATTAAGTGCCTATATTTGGGGATGGAAATACAAAGAGGTGGAAAAGTTTGATCCCAACCCTCAAGAAGGACCCTGCTAGTCATCTGTTCCTTGTCAAAATTACCATGATAAACAAGACACCTGGAGAGTGTGGCCATATGTAGCTCTTCTCCTAAAGACCAAATAATAGGAAATGGTGGATGAATTTCAGTGCTCAGAACTGGATGACGTAGGAGCAGTTGGAAGCCCCCTCCTGACAGTGTGATTCACCCCAGGAGGGAAATGGACGGGAGACTACGCCACAAAGTATTTTATGAGCAGTTACAATGTGTGATATATGTGCCCTTTGAAGGCAGAGTAAAAGGGTATGATTTAAAAATAGAGGTCAGCTTCTTGTAGCAGATTACATCAGCTTAAGTTGTGAGCTCACAGAAGAGCTTTTGCAGCCTGATGCCCTTGAGAGAGTCCTCCTGTGGTCAATTAACTGTCTTGTTTTTCTGGAAAGTCAGAAATGGGATGGAGGGTAATTATTCTAAATGGAATAAAAGCTGCGTTAGGTGTAAGAAAATAGTTCTGAATCCTCTAAAGAGATAATATGGAAATGTATATGTGGGCATTTGTTATGAGTCGGAGTCCTTATAGACGAGGACAAGGGAACCAGCATTTTAATGAGGGCCATTTATTAAATGGCTTAATCAAATCCTACAGCATTTGTCTAGGGTTTCATCACCATAATTCAAAAGGGTATCTAAAAGGGTATTGTAGGAAATGTGAATGATACACACTGGTATTCTTGGGCTTGTGTCTATTTAAAATAGTGTTAGATTTTGGAGAGCTGTCAACTCACTAAAAGTCCTGTTATCAAAGGATATGTTACTGTGAGATGGTTTGTTAATAAATAACAGTGGCTTAATATGTGGGGCCTTATTGGGGTCATCAGCCAGTGGTGTTCCTGTGTCCAACTGAAGGTTTGGGTCCATAGAGCTTGGTCAAGGACTAGTAAACAGCAATATTGACGTTAGAGGCTCTTTTTTTTTCCTGTGGACAAAGACTTGGGTTAATTAATTTGACAGTATCATTAATTACTGCTGAAATCATTGGTCTTTGTCAGAGGTCAGGCTCTTTTAGCAATTGAGGGCAGGTCCCACGGGAGCTGGAGACGCCAAGTAATGCAGGAATATCACTGCTCAGCCATCTCCTCATTCTGTGTTAAAAGCCTTTCCTATTTGCCCAGGCCATCCAGCTCTCTGGCTTGCACTGGTGTTCTGCTTCAGTTCAGTGCCAAGGGCAGGGCTGAGACCCCCCAGTGAGTCGTGTTGAGTGAGCATGGAGAATTTCAGGTTTGGGTCCACACAATAGACCAACCCTATGAGCCTGCTTAAGCAGTGCCTTGACTCCAGGGCTTTGCTTTAATTCATACATAAAAGGGGAGGATGTTTGACCCATTATCTTTTCTGTCTCTTCTAGGGCTAAAACCCTATGCACTGGCTTGAGTTCTTTGATGAGGTGAAAGTTCCTTTTGTAAAGCTAACACACTTTTGAACCTATCTGTTTCATAGGTTCATTTGCTGGTTTTTGGTGTGTGCTTATTGTTTGTTTTGGTTGTGTAACTAGGGAGCCTATTTTTTTGTGGTCTCCAAAAAGATCAAATCAAGCTGCTAAACCCTACCCCCGGGGGGTTGTTTCTTTATCCTACTTAAATGCCATAGGAAAAACATGCCATTTTCATACGGCACAAGTGGGAAAGGGAACACATAATTATACCCTTGCTTTCATTTTTGAATTTCATGAGATGAGGCCTTTGGGGGGGTCTATGTGTCTTTATTGATTTCCCCCTTGATCTCAGCGAATGGCAAAAATTAGTTTCAGGGTTAAGTCAAGACCATTTGGAATCGCAGGCATGAAACAGGTAACTTGCAGACTTGGGGGCCGGCTGGCTCTAATGCTTCTGATTGGAAATAGAGAGGAAGGAGCATGGCCTCAGAGTTGGGACGGCCCTACCCTCTGTCCCCAGCCCTGCCTATACCAGCTGTTACAGCTTGGAGAGGTCTAGTGAGCCTATTGCAATTTTCTCTTTCACTAAAGGAGAAAGAGGTACTAGATGATCACCAAGCTTTCTTCCAGTTGTAACGTCTTTAATATTCTTTAAATTGTTAAGCTCTGGAATCATTAAGCTCATCTGTAGAGAAGTGTGGACCCTGGTGCAGAGCGACCCTGTCCTTTGTCAGTGTAGTGTTTTCCTCCTCCTACAGGGTAAGTGCTGGTCTCATTGAGTCAGCTTGATCCTGTTGCTCTAATCTCAGACTCTGGAAAAGAAGAATATTTCACTCGTAATTCTTGGGTAGAGGAGACTGAAATTTGTACAAAATGACTCTAATTATCTTTTATTTAGATAATACTTGTGCAAGGGTCAGAAACCTCTGGCCCACGGGCCAGCCACCTGTTTTAGTAAGTGAAGTTTTTATTGTAACATGACCACGCGCATTCACTTATGTATTATCTCTGGCTGCTTCCATGAGACCGTGGAGAGTTGTGTAGTTACAACAGAGACAGTGGTCTGCAAAGCCAAAATATTTACTTTCTGCCCCTTTACAGAAAAGAGTTTGCTGGCCTCTGATTTATAGGTACCTCTAGTGCATGCTGAAGTTAAGAAATTTTAAGAATTTAAAAATGTTTAATTATGATAAAACATATAACATAAAATTTGCCATCTTAGCCATTTTTAAGTGTCCAGTTCAGTAGTGTTAAATATATTCACATTGTTGTACAACAGATCTCCAGAACTTTTTCATTTTGCAAAACTGAAACTCTATACCCATTAAACATCCACTCCCCATTTCCCTCTCCCCCAGCCTCTGGTAACTATCATTCTGCTCTCTGTTTTTATGAATTTGACTACCTTAGATACCTCATATATGTGGAGTCATGCAGTATGTGTCTTTTTGTGACTATCTTGTTTCACTTAGCATAATGTCAAGGTTCATCCATGTTGTATCATGTGGCAGGATGTCCTTCCTTTTCAAGGAATAATAATAATTTTAAGGAATAATATTTCATTCTGTGCTTATACCACTGCATTTTATTTATCTATTCATCCACCAACAGACACATTTAGGTTACTTCCATCACTTGGCTAGTGTGAATAGTGTGCTACTTTATGAACATGGGTGTGGAAATAACTCTTTAAGACCCTCCTTTGAACCCCAAATACATAATAAACAAACATAATATGCATCTTATAAATGTTTCTATTACTGAATGAAATTTAATCCCGTCATTGAATAAAACTGAGACTTGGGCTCTGCAAGCAAGGAGTCATTTGATTTTATCATCCTAGAAGATATTGTATACACATACTAATTCATAATTTATATTATCTAATTTCTGTAAGAATAGTAAATATTGCTATGTTTTTTAAAAATAAACCTATATAATACTATAAAAGCAAATGTTTTGGTTTAAAATAGATTTTTCTTCATGAGGGAGTGAAGAGAAGTACTTCTCTCTTGAGAGAGGTATCACATCTTTGCATATGGCATTTCTCCAGTTGTTTGAGGGAAAAGCTTACTTAACTCTCAAGTTTCAGAGTAGACTCTGGACAAAAGTGTGTTATCTGAGTGTGAACTGATCCCAGCCAAGAAAGTTTTCCTTTTGCCAAATTGTCTGGCTTTTCTTCCTAAGACTTATATGTATTGGATGGCATATGCAAACCTGGTTTCTGGAATTTTGTGGATGATAATATACAAAACATAAGATTTTCCCGAGTAGAACCGTCAGGTTCCAGATCAAAATGCTGCCATATTTATAGCCCATTTTATAACAAGGGCTTCTCAGTGCGTTAGCAGCTAGAATGTCTTAGATGGATTCCTTATTTCCATGTTTCATCATGTTGTGCTTTTGGCTGCAGGGTCAGAGGAGTGGTTGGTGCCCATGACACCCTCCCTCCCTCCCTCCCCGCCCAGCCCAACCGCAGACTGTTCCATCTGCTTCTGTCTCCATTGGTAGCTCCTAAAGAAGGTGTCATTTTAGATTATGCTTAAATGGAAAATCACTGTATTCAAGTAGTATGATCTACTAGTTACTGTCTCTCCAATTTCCATCTCCAAGTCTGCCCTATCTGTCTACCCCTCCAGATTACCCTCTTCCTTTTGGTTAACAGCTCAAATATCATCTTTCCCAGCTAGTCCTCTTATTCTCTCTTGGCAAACTGGTTGCAATTCTTACCATCTTCAAGAATTTAGTATAAAAGAAGACAGTTGTGCCCTCGTGGGTTAGCTAAGCACTCTGGTTTTGAATGTTTATGCTTTAGGGATCCATCCCACTGTGCTATTATTCTTATTTTACAAAATGGTGCTTAGGTACACAAAATAGTGTGATTTTGTTTAATTTCAAACTAATTTCAAACTATATCTACTATTTCCTGAATGCCAATAACGTTACAGTACTGTAAGTTACTTTTATTAGAGTTAAAAATAATTTTCTTCAGATACATTCTTCTTTACAACCAGACTTTTCAGTGACAGGAAAGAAAAAATAATGATCTGATGGTTGTCTGAATTGTCACTTTTACATCAGACTGGATTTTTTAATTGGCTATGGAGAATTAGTATTTCAGAAAGAAAACTCTAAATCACAATTGCTTTTGGGAAAAACCTGTATTCTGTATTAGTTTGTCATCATGGGATATTGGAAGGTTTTGAGTAGTACTTTTTAAATTATTGGGTTATTTTTTGAGAATCTCTCTCCCCCCCAACACACAAAGTGTTTCGGACAAAATTTATCCAAGTAGTATTGGCTGTGTGATGGAGTCACAGACTCTTAGTGGTTTCACCATTCTCCTGTCTCTCAGGAAAACTCAGAATCTTCTTGCATCCAAGTCCTAAGTCCATCTATACTTTGTGTTTGAACTACCACAAGAGTGAGTTCATAGAAAACTGGTATTTCCATTCATAGTTCTGAGGTTAAAAAAAAAAAAAGACATTTGATGATTACTTGATCTTCAGAAAACTGACATAATAGTAATCTCAGAGGGGGATTAGCCACGGAGGCCCACATGTTATCCAGCGTATGACCTGGTCCATGGTGACTCTGTTCACTAAAGCATGCAGTTTCTCCACCAGTTTCAACTCACATGTCTCACAGTGGCTTCACTTTGCCTCCTTTAGTAAGTTTTGGTGAATGGAAAACCTTGAATAGAAGGCAGCTTTAAAATGTATATGCTTGGGGCACCTGGGTGGCTCAGATGGTTAAGCGTCTGCCTTCGGCTCGGGTCATGATCCCAGAGTCCTGGGATCGAGTCCCACATCGAGTCCCGCATCGGGCTCCCTGCTCAGTGGGGAGCCGGCTTCTCTCTCTGCCTCTCTCTCTGTCTCTTATGAATAAATAAATAAAATCTTTAAAAAATAAAATAAAATGTATATGCTTACTCTTCTAGTATAAAATTTTCAGGACAATTCCAGGTATAATAGAACTATCCCAAGGGAAAAAATTCTTTTTCATATTCAACAGTTATCCCACACTTAATCATTACACAGGATGAATGAAATTCATATATAGGAGTCCTAAAATCTTACACTGGCCAATTTCACATGGACTCAGGGAGTCCTAAGAAGAAGCAAGCCCTTGAAAGGCCATTGGTATAACTTTGACATGAAATTCCCACATGCATTAATCAGGCCTCTGTTGTTCCCATCAAATGAAATATGATTTTAGGTCTTGGTAACACTTCACAGTTGATTGGCTCTTTCTATCCAACTACCCGTCTATCTGTCCATCCATCTATTTAAATTCACTCCCCAGCTGTGATCCTGAGGCAACCATTGTCATTTAGATGCTGATTCCTTACTGTGGTTCTTCTGGTGACTGCTGACATTGGGATAAGGGATACTTCTCAAGATAGATTAATTACATAAACAAATTGAGGGATGGGTTTTTTTTTCTGCTTTGTTCTTTTAAATAGCTGCCCCTCCCTCCCCCAGCCTTCAGAGGTAGGACTTTGCATTCTTCTAAGCAAACTTAGTTCATGGGTATTAGTTCATATTATGAGAGAGGTCCAGGCAGAAAGACTCGGAAAATAACCCACATACAGGGAAGAAGGACCATATGAAAGGCCCATAGACTAATGCATGGGAAATATATAAAGTAATTTCTCAAATAGACTGGCAAGCTGAAAAGAAGCTGGCAGAGTAAAATTTATTACATTTAGGGCCTTGTTCCTTTTCAGTTTTGTTTTGTTTTGTTTTGTTGTCTTAAATCAGGGGAAAAAAGATACAGGAGAACCTGGCAATAGTGATTGCTTCTGCGGCAGGGGACTAGATTGAAGGATAGGAGACAGGGTATGAGAATGAGGTTGGAGTTGCACCATATGCCTTTTTTGGGCTTTTAAAGTTTGTGCCCTACGCATGTATTATCCTTCTAGTTACATGTATAAAAATAATGAGAATTAATGAGATTTGAGTGAGAATAGATAATATTTGGTAGAAGGAAAGAATACGGATAGAAAACTCTTAAGTTGACAAAAACAGATGAAAAGCCAGGTTCCAAAAATGATGTCACATGAACAGCCAGATGAAGAGTTTGGAGGCTGAACTCATTTTCAAGAGCCATGTGAGGTGGTTAAGTCACTGAAGAGAGGAAGGATCAAAGGCATGGTTCTAAGAAAACTGGAGCGAGCCGAGTTGTGCTTATCCCGAAGGGTTTGGGGAAAAGGTGAGAAAGTAAACAGGTAACTTTTCCCATCTCTCTGTCCTAGAAGGAACAAGTTCTCTGATACACAGCATTGAGAATGTAGAGAAAATCCTTTCCCAAAAAAGAATCAAAGCGGAAGTGGGCAGCTGTTTCAACGGGAACACTCTCCACGGTTTGGACCCCATGTTAGGTCCTTGGAGTTGGGTTGTAGCATCATGTAGGCTGGTATTGAGTCTCTTAACTTGGAGGTTTTCTGCTGGCTTGAATGACGTGTTGTGTTCACTGTCCACATCTAATTCTCACGCATGCTAATTAATACACTCAGACAACATCTTGCCAGCACTACAGTCTCTCTCTCAACCCTTCACTCTAAATTTAGCAGTTTCATCAGTTCCTTTTAATTGGTAGCCTTCCAGGTTTTACAGATGAAACCAAGCATCCTTATGTGCCTGTGAGCACTGATTTTGTCATTAAAATTTCTGGAAAAGTAATATCAGTTGTCATAAATCAATCTCTATCCACTTTGGCTTCCTAGTATTTATTACTCGTTTATTTTTAATACTCTTACAAGGGCCTTCTAATGCTCAAGTCTAAAAAGAAATTGAAATACACGCAGATGCTAAAGCACATGTCTTTCTGTGCACATATTGTGAATTGGGCTCCCTAACCGAACGTACACATCAAAATCAGGTATGACTGGGAAGGCATAAGGGCTTCGTAGCTACTAGGGCTCCCAGAGACTGCAGTGTGCTCAGGTTTCCCTGAGATTTTATCATGGTCACCATAAATCAGTGTTTTAAAAAGTTGGAAGCATCTTTAATTTTAAAGATTTCTATATCTTCCTCATCCAGACAATGTAGGCGATGCTTCCTCACCCTCCTTCCCCAAGCCCTGCCAGGAAAAGCCAATGATTTGTAAATTGAAGCTATGTCAGCTCAAGCTTTTATTGGTCCTTATTACCCGGGCCTCCGTCTGCTTTTAATTTTAATTCTCTGCTGAAAATACTAGCTCGGCCTTTTTTTTTTTTTTTTTAATTTTTGCACATCTTTCTACTTTAAAAAGCAACAGCTAAAAGTAGTGATGTGAGGCAGACAATGGTTTCCAAAGTTAGCCTCCCTCTTTCCTATCCTTAGTGTATTTTAGGTTTGGGGCAAACCTCTTGTTTTCAGTATTGACCTACTTGCCTCTCTTCTCTCCTGGATGTCCCCATTTTCCCCACTATCCTGCCATTTCAGCTAATAAATCATGTAAGGAGAGTAGACATTAAGAAACTGATGTTAGGAAAGAGGGTTTTGAAAATAAAATGAAGATTTGATCAGTTTTTTCACCTATCCTTTGAGAAAGCAAGAACAACATATTTTAATAGAATGTTAAACATAAGTTGTGCAAAAGTCAAAATACTGCTCACTTTAAAGATATCTTTTTTATAGTACAAAAGCACAGCAGATATTTAAGTTCTACACTGAACAATATGATCAGTTTATTTATATGAGATAATTAACATATTTGAATTTTTTCCCAGCCAACGGTTTTTCTTAGCCTTCTGCCATATAGATAGATGTAGCAGCTACTTAAATATGTACACAATGCAGAATATTTCTGATTAAATATTTGTAAAATGCTCTTCAATTTAAAAAGCTGTTTCATATTCATTACTTCATTAAAGCTACACAGCAGTTCAGCAAGTACGTGAATTCTTTGTCCTGTTTCACAGCTAAAACTGAAAAGGCAGAGTCTGACAGACTTGCCCACAGTCACATATATGCACCAGGATTTCATCCCGAGTCCTCTGAATCCAGAATCAATGCTGCGCCTACCCTTTCTGCCCTGAGTTCTTCCTAATCCAATAAATGGATTCCTGTGTGTAGTGAAGTCGCTATGGGAGAAAATGTTTTTGTGATGGAGGAGACCCAGCCTTGCATTAAAGCAGGAGACACATCTTCCAGAACATTCTGCATCCTCCATTCTCATTTTCTCTGACCCCAAAGGCCCATTTTACTAGTATTCTTAAAGAGTATTTGGATTTTTTTCTTTCTTCTCACTAGGCCAGCTTGTCAATCTGTCTTCTGAGCATCTAGTCACATTTCTACATTCAGCATTTAGCACTTTTCTTCTACCTTGCTCTCTGAGTGCCCTTTTGAGGTGAAATGGCTGGTGTTCAGCATGGGTTCCTTGGGGTCAGGTGCCTAAATCCCACAGCAGGATACTTCAAGCTCAGAGCCCCACGTCCGAATGAATGGTATAAGGCTCATGGATGGAAAGTAAACATCACAAAGGCCAGCACTCTGTCCAAGGATCCTGTGCATATTGGCTTGTAGGTTTAAAGCCAGTACACTATGGAAAGGCTTTGATTCCTGAGAAGAAGGGAACCAACAGAGAGGCCCTACAACAAATAGGCACAGATAGACAGCAGTCCTCTGTGTAGTCCTCTGTAGAAACATCACTATTCTGTGATGTTTCCTGTGAAGGACACACATACAACCAACCCTGAGTTAGGGCCTCTTTGGCTCATGTTGAGTATGAAAATCCTCTGAGAAGCAGGTTGGACATGGAGAATCCTGGATTCCACCTGAGGATCCTGATTCAGGAAGCCTGGGGTGGGGCCCAGGGGTCTGATTTTCAGCGAGCTTTCAAGGTGATTCCCTTGCTGGGGAATCCCTTGGCCACATCTTAAGACATATTTTCCCAGAACACCACTATGGGATAGCTGATGCTCACAATGATCACTAATCCATCAAAAAAGGTGATTTTTCTCTAACAAGATAGATATTCAGAAGGATGAGTGTTTAAAGGACAAAGATTTTTCATTTTTAAAGTTTTTAAAAAATAGAGTACACTTGAATTATATGGAAAAGTCAGTTAAATGAAACCACTTGATTCCCCCAGGGGTCCTACTATATTAAGCATTATTGTGCTTTTTGGTAATCACCATATATGTTTTCTTAAACCCTAGAGCCTGGAGATTTGTATACCACAGACACCCAAATGTACTTACTTTGCTCATCTACAATCAGTATTAATCTTGCTAATTAAATCTTTTTTCTTGTTTCCACTAAACCCTCCTTAGTGTTCTCCAGGCTGACTCAGAAAACTTGAAAAAGCTAGAATGGAGCCTCAGATTAGTTAATATCTAGAATTGATTACTCAAGATCATACTGCTTTGTGGGCACACAGCAAATAATTCTGAGAATTAATTTACGTATGTTCAACACAGGGAATTTTCCAGGAGCAATCTGGCACTGTTAGTGTCCTGATACGCATGTTAAAAAATGACTGCCGCATTACAAATAAATCCTGCCTCCCCCCACGCCCCTGCATCCTTCCTGGTTCGTGTGGTTTGTCTACTGCCCATCACTGGTCCATCTGCTTAGGACTAGATCAGCCTAAGATGGAGAAGGCTTCACCACCACGTCCTGCAACACTGCCGTTGTTGTACTCTGTGGCTTGTTATGGCTAACATTATTCCTAAATAATGTCCTGGCTTTGAGGTACTTTCTGTAGTGAGTACCAAGATGTTGAGAAAGAGTCGGATGGTATGAAAACAGTACTTCTCATTTGTTGCAGAACGACATTTTTGTTCTTGCGGGGATGGATGAGAGGCTATGAAATCATAAATGAAGAATGCCAGGAATATAGTTCTTTGGCGTTTCTTGACAAATGTTCAACCATTCTTGAATAAGACAAATGACACTTTGAAGTTGAACGTGATAGTGGAAATGATAACAAAATTAGTAAATACATTATTAAAGATTTCTCTTGTGCCAGCATTTTACATAAATAAACTCGTTAAAATTCTTCAAAGGATAGATATCATGATCCCCTCTTGACAGACAAGGATTTTGAAGCTTGAAGAGGTTAAATAACTTACTCATTGTCACACAGAATGTGGACCAGAGGGGAAGGGGTTGTAAATTTACTCAGATCACCTCTACATACATATATCCTTGTTTTCTAGACCAGAATTGTTTTCTTTATGAGCATGCACGGTGGGGGCTTCTAGACTTGTCGGTTGAAGGAGGTTAAATATTCTCCCTTGGTTAAGTTTAAATGCTCAATCTATTAAAAATGTGTCTTCCTACTAGCACAGTTTAAGTAGTCTCTTTGCGACACTCTTTCAGAATTCCATCCTACTTCGCCCCAGGAGGCCATGGGGCTGACTATGTCCTGGAGGTGGGCAGGGAGGATGGCGTTCTTGAAGCCATCTTGACTCCCCTGGCTCCTTTCCTTGTCTTTGCTGCAATATGGCCAGTCTGTGCTTGCATGGTATGTCCCTGAAGCCTGTAGCTAGGATAGGCCCTGGTCTCTTTCTCAGTTCTGGCAACATTCTAGGAGCTTTAGCCACCTTCCCTGGATGAAATCACCGTAATGGCAACTCAGACTACCTTAGACTCCAGTTTGGCCTTCAACCCAGGGCCACTCCCTGGCAAGCTCACCAGCCTGCACCCTCGGCCACCCTCCTCTTCCTTCCACAAGTCAGGTGAGATCTTCTGGATTTCTTCCTCTCCACACCCCAAGAGCCCGAGGAGATCCTGGGGAGCTAAAGTCTACCCTCCCTCATCAGTTGCACTGCTTCACTTGGATGCAGCTGATCCTGTTTGGAGGAGAGACAGGCTTGAGAGGCAATCCCCTTGCAAACTCCCAAGCAGGTAGTGAGGAAGACTATATTCTACCTTTAGTGTGTCCCTCCATGCTGGAAAAGAGGCAGACGCATACATGATAACACCAGTGCTGTGGGCTATGCCCAAAGTCCTGGGAATAGGGGGAAGTGATTTCTCAGCTATTCACTATTCTGCTTCTTCTGGAAAATTTCCTTTCTCCTTCCTTTCATTTCACTAATAGGTACCTTTTCTTTCTCAAGCTGACTAGCAGGGCATCCCTCAAAAATCATCATCAGATCCTCCGTCCTCTTTCACTATCCTCACATTCTGTAAGGGACCTAGTAAGTTGTCACCGGGGCATTGATCACTGGATCTCATCCATTAAGCCTGATTTCTCACTTAAGATAATGGGACCCTATAAGTCTCTTCACAGTTTGCAATCCACTTGACATGACATTGCCTTCTCTCCATGTCTAGTCTCCTCAGATAAGCCTTTTGTTTTTACAATTTACCTGGCTTTGTTGATGGCCCTACTGTCTCCTAGACTCCAGACTCAAAATCTGACACATTCCTTACCCTCATTCCCTTTATCCAGTCAGCCATCATATATAGCCCACTGAGACTTCCTTCAGAATGCCCCTTGCCTTGGTCCCTTCCTCTTGCATCTCATGCAGCGACACCAGTCTTGGATTTTCATCACCTGGGGCTTTAATGAAAGACCTCCTAACAGATATGATTCCTCCTGTCTTTCTTGCCCCTTTCACATTCCTCTCCCCCCCGCCCCGCCCACCGCATATAGACTTATACTAAATAGTACCTTCTCTAATGGTCTTGATGGTCTTGTCATGCTGTATCTCTGCTCAAGGATCTACTGTGCTTATCTGTTAGCCATGTTCCCTGTGACCTTGCCCACTCTGTCCTAGTGTGCTAGCCCACACTCCAGTTTAAGGTTCTATAATCAGACCAGATTGCAGCACTGCTTGGCAGTAGAGATCCTAAGGAATAACTATTAATGTGGAAAGAGTCCTAAGGGAGCTGAAAACATCCTCCCCTTTCTATAGATTTTAAAGCAGCAAGAGGTAGACTCATTTGGATGTTTTAGATGCAGGAACCAATGGATGATCTTGTGTCCTCTTCAGTTGTAAGTGTGTATCTGTTCACATGACAGTTGCATCTGGTGAAGAGGTCTGGGAAGCCTTTTGCTTTTAACCAAAGAGATAAGGGCGCTATCAACCTTACCTGACTGTGTTGTTTCTATCTTAGTAATGAAATGTGCATGCTTCCTCTAGGTAGAGACCCAATATACCTTTTGAGGAACTTAAATGAGACTGTGCTTTGTGACTCCCTTTGGTACCTTTTATTAATTTTTACCCTCTGCTTCAGTCAAAAGTTTTGTTCCTTTTGTATTTATTCTGTCAAGCATTTTTATATGCCTGTTTGTGCATTAATTGAGAAGACCTTGTCACTTAGAGAATAATTCTTGTTTTCGAAAGCACTTTACAACCTTGCTGTTCCTCATCATCTTACCGCAAATTGAGTAAGCAAGATCTCCCTTGTCCTTTTCACATCTTACGCTGTGCCTTCTATAAAAGCAGAGTTTTTCCTTGAAACACTGGTCAGGATTCTGATTCCCCTGAGTCTCCTAGAAAGAGGTTCCCAGAGAGGCAGACTGACCCTTCTCTGATGAACAGAAACTGGAAAATTAATGGGAATGTTGATCAAGGAAAGAATCAGATTTTTAAAAGGAGATGTGAATTCCAAGATGTTTGCCTTCTCTATGGCAATATTTGTGGGTTTTGGGTTTTTTTTTACCATTTTGCTTTGATTTAGGAGCAAAAAGTTACATTTGCAAAAAGAGCACTCAATTCAAAGATAAATTGACTATTAACAGAAACTCTAGGCTTCCTTTCCATTCTCTGATCTTCCTTCAGTGGCTTCAGTGACCAGTTATTGAAAGGGCCTGTTGTGTTGGATACTATGGAAAATAAAACAGATATATAAAGTAGTTCCCTCCTCAATTTTACAGTTTAGTTGGGGGGATAAGACATACATCTGTAAGAGAGACTATGCTTGGTTGCTTGGTATTCAGATGAATACTATTGTCCATATATGGCATTTCCTTAGATTCCTGTCCCTTCAGAACTTCATGAGAGGACATGAAATCCCATCTAAATTGAGTGAACTTGCCACTTTATTCTAAACTAAATGTATTTGTATTCAAATTAAAATTCATAAGCCAGAGGAGGGAATGATCTCTAATAATAACTACTCACACTTAGAGTGTTCCATTTTTTTCATCTTTCATTTTATAAGTCATAGCTCCCGTGCCATGAGAGAGACATCATAAGGAGGAAAGTAGAGGCTCCCGGAATGTGATTTACACATGGTCCCATTGGAGAGCCAGATAGAACTGGCACAGACACTTTCCTGGTTGACTCCAGATGGAATGCCCCTTTCAGCCAGAGCGTGACTTGGTTGAGAGCTGGTTACGAGACTGCATTTACCAGTCAGGCTTTCTGCCTGGGAAATAGCACGAAAGAAGCTTAAAGTTACTTCTGGATTCTAAGGTTCTGCTTAATTGGGGGGAAGAGAACAAGGAAAAACAGCATTATGGTGACTACCTTTGTATAGGAAACCTAGAGGCACTACCAGGTGTTGGAGAAGTGTGTGTGGGGGGGGCTGGGGGGTAGAGAATGAGGACTCACAACCCTGAAGTGTGGGAACACACATGCACCCTCAGAACCAGCAATGCAGCTGTTTCCAGCATTTTTCCTGCCTGTCTTTACATGATTAAACCACAGCTGTAAGCGGTGAGCTACAGTTGTAGTGAATGCTTTAATCCAGCAGCTCCTCACCAGTGGGCACCTTTGTATCCCATGGCATTTGGCCTGTTTTCTGCATTTTCTTCATTGTTCCAAAACAATCCTGGGTTTGTCTGTGTTCTGCTTCTGGTGCTTTGGAAGTTTCCATCCTCAACTTGGTGTAACTCATTCTCCAAGCATGTGTCAGTTTCCTCCCATTCAGCATGCATGTTGTTAGGCAACCTTGAGGGCACACAGCTTAATGGGAGACAGCAATTTAAAGAAAACAAATCGTAGATTAATGTAAGTGATAGATATAAGTGTGTAGATACCAACATGTAGCATTCCCCCAGGCATTTCCTGGCTCTCTGACCATCTCATTACTAGGTGCTATTTTATATAAATTGGACTAACTAGCTACCTTATTCTTAACAAGCTCCCATTAATATCGTTATTCAACCCATTGTAATAATGGAAGAAGAAGAGCAGCACTTCAATTCACAGGTGCCATTAAGTGTTAGCATTCACTCATTTAACAAATGTTTTGAGCCCCTACTGTGTGCAGCACCAGGCATACAGTGCTGAGAACAGGCATGATCTCTGCCCTCATGGAACGAATAGGGAGATAGAGATAGACATGCAATAAATATTTCATACTGAGGAAAACATAACTCAAAATTGTAACATAATCTATGAAAGAAAATTATAGTGTGCAATGGGAGTATGTGGATGGAAGCTTGTTTAGACAGGAAAAGGAGAGCTCTGTGTAGGGTCACTGATTTTAGCTTAGAGCTTGAGGATGCAATGGTGACAGCCAAGTTTCAAGGGTGAGATCTGTGTGGAAGTAACAGAATATGTGAAAGTCCTGGGGTGGGAAAGGGCTGGGAGGAAAGAGACCTAGGTTGTGGGAGCACAGTCAGTGAAGGGTAGGAGCCAGGTCATGGAGGACTTGTAGAATGGGTAAAGGTCTCAGAATTTAAGTTCAAGTACACTGAGAAGCTATTAAAAAAAAAAAGTGAAATGATCAGATTTGTGTTTTTAAATGGTTATTTTGTTGTATTTTTGGAAGTATACTAAGAAATGGGTGAGGAAGGGAGTGGAGAACAAGCATGGTTTGAGGGAAAACATTAATGTAGAATTAAGGTGACCAATGATGGTGGCTTGGACAAGAGTAGCAATATTCAGTGTGAAGGAAGGTTGAGGCATTTGAGATCTGCTTTGGGTTTAGCATGTACAAAAGTTGGTGAAGGCTTGCCTATGGGGAAAGAAGAGTCGAGGATGGGCCCCATGTATCTGGTAGCATTTACTGAGCCATGGAAGACAAGATGAAAGGCAAATTGGAGCATGAGAACAGTAATTCATTCTTTGAGTACATTGTGTAGGAGTTGAGTATGAGATACTCCCAAGTAGGATTGTGTATTTCATTTTGGAGCTCCACAAAGAGGACTAGGTGAGATATTTACATTTAGGATTTGTTGGTATCTATGACTGATAATGCATGAGAAAAGATGAGTTCCCCTAGGAGAGGGTTTGGAATATGAAGAGAAAACGGACTGGAATTTCACCATTTAAGGGTTAGGTATGGGAGAAACCAGCAAAATAAAGGAAAAGCTTTATTTGGCTATGACACCAAATAATCTTTTATTTGGTGTCATAGCAACCAAAAAAAAAAAAAAAATGAAGGTATTTCAAAGGAAGAATCTGTCAACTCTGAATCTTCCCACTGTTATGTAAAGTATGAATATGAATAAAAGGTGTTCCTGGATTTAGCATTAGACAAACCACTTTGTAGAATTATTGAATAAGTGTGCATGTGTGGAAAGAAAGATGGGGAGTTATGAGGAAAAGGATATATGGACATGGGAACATCCCTTTTTGAGAAGCTTGGATGGGAAGTAGAGTGTACATAAAGGACAGAAGCCTGAGCCTGGTTTTTCCTGTTAGGAGACACTAAAGCATGTTTGACTGCAGATGGGAAACGGGAGGGAAATGGAGTACAAAGCTAACAGAGAAAGGGCTGTTGTGGTGCTAGGGGGTCCTCACCAAAAGACTAGAAGGATTGGAATGGAGGCCACACAAAGAGAGTGGTCTTTGGTCGGAAGAGGAAAGAACGGGGGTGGGGGGGTGCAGGCAATGAACAAATGGTGGAAAGATTGTGGATTTGATGGTAGGAAAATTAGGGAATTCTTATATGATGGTTACAGTTTTTTCCTTGAAGTATCAGAAATAGACATCCCCTGAGAATAAAGGGGAAAAAGAAAAACAGAGTTGGGTTTAGGAAGGTAGGACAAAGCATGACATATTTGACTAAAGGAACATTTAGTGGCTTGAGTGCCTAGTTGAAGGTGGTCATCAGGGCCAACGTGTACAGCTGTGTGGGTTGTATATTGCACAAGCTTGCCATACCTAAGAGGAGTGCTATTCACATCATAAGCGTAGATTTGTATATGTGTTATAGCAGGTTAGTGATAGAGGGCAGTAAAGTATCTAGTTCTTACAGAACCAAGATATCACCCTGGCTTCCTGACAGAGAAGTAAAGTGTCTTGAGGAAGGGACATCTTTTTTTTTTTTTTTAAGATTTTTTATTTATTTATTTGACAGTGAGAGAGAGACAGCGAGAGCAGGAACACGAGCAGGGGGAGTGGGAGAGGGAGAAGCAGGCCTCCCGTGGAGCAGGGAGCCCGAAGCGGGGCTCGATCCCAGGACCCTGGGATCATGACCTGAGCCAAAGGCAGATGCTTAAGGACTGAGCCACCCAGGCGCCCCTTGGGGAAGGGACATCTTATTTTAATTCACACACAAGGCACCATATGAGATTCTTGTATTGGCACTCATGCAGTTATAGGATAATACCACTCTGTCCATGGGTGACTTTTCTTCAGCAGCATACAAGTTACGGTAGGCACAGACATGAGAAGGTGGGTGATTGGCTCCATCCATTGTTGGGAGTTTTCTAGGCAGTTGTGACATGAGTAGAAACGAGAAAGGCTGATAGGAGCCGAAGAGATGGTGCTCGTACAATAGAAGCTGGTTGAGGAGGAAAAGGAAGAAGTGGATCTGAAGCATCAGTGAGAATGAAGCTCTGGCTGTTACACTGGGGATTCCTGAGAAAGTGAGTCCCCAGGATAAGAAGCTATAATCAAAGAGTATGATATTTAATTGGTGATTTTGGAGGTAGGAAGTTTCTGGTGAAGTCAAGGTCATTGTGAGGGAGGAGAAATTATGCTGATATACTTAGTATTTAGTCAGTAGTATAAAAAAATGCCTTATATTTTTTTCCTTCAGTTGTCAGTGTACTCAGTCTAAACTAGAAAAGAGATAATGTACCCAAAACCAAAAACACATGATTATATCAATTTTCTGCATGTAAGCTCCAAAAATATGAAAATAGAAATTAAGTAGAACAATGGTCAGTGTTTTAAAATGCAGTTTTATATACATGGGCTTTCTCAGATGTTGCTTAGCTATTTCTTGGAAATTACTAAGAGGATTTTAATTATTTTGTTTTGTAATGATCTGAAAAATATTTCAGCTCTGTTATTTTGACATATCGGTAAGGCTTGTTTTAAAAATAAGCCCTGTGTGTGGGTATGTCTAAGTTAATGCCCAAGGATAGGAAAAGGTGTAGTATAGAGACTCAATAAATTAGTTTTGAAAGTAGGCTAGCACACTGGAAACCTACTTAGTTGGGATAAAATACTAATTACCATGAATACAAAAATAGCAAAACAAAAACAGAAACAAAAAACAAAACCCTCAGAGTTAGTAAAGTATTTTAAATAAAGCCACAGCATAGACATTTAGGGTACATTTAAGCTGAAGTCTGGGAAGTGTGTAAAAAATATTATCTTGAATTCAAGAGGGATCAGAATAGTAACCTCCAATATGTCTTATGATTGTGTCTTGGATACAGGAATATGTTGTTTCTCCCTAATATTCATGTTCACTTGAATGGATATTTGGATGCTGTTTCAGTTACTATGGCTGAGTAAATTACTCCAAAACTTAGTAGAATGAAACAGCCATTTATCATGCTCACAGGTTCTGTGGGTCAGGAATTCAGACAGGGCACAGAAATGACCCTTGTGACTTCTAAGGCAAAGGACAATACAGCTTCAGACTGGCTCTTTTTTTTTTTTTTTTTTGGCGGAGGGGGAATGCTTGCCCTTAGAACCTAGCCAGCAACCAACATCAACCACTAGACATGTGGGCAGTTTGGGCTTCCTCACAGCATGGTAGCATCCCCACATAAAGACCAAGTTGGAAGCTGCATTGCCTTTTGCCTTGGAAGTCACACAGCATCCTTTCTGCATTCTATTCATTAAGGCAGTTAGTTACAAAGTCTTTCCCATGTGGGACTGGAAATACTGCTGTGGCCGTTTTTGCAAAATACAGTCTGCCATGTATACCTATATGTTCCTTTAAGCATTTTTCAAAGATATCCTCTTGACATCCATTGGCACACCCCTTTAAAATATATATCATTTGCTGAATTTGTGGTTGCAAAAGCTCTGGAAAATGAAAGAACCTCAGGTACACACAGAGTCAACCCTCTGAGAACACCTAAAGAACAGTTACCTCTTCTGACTATCCCAAACCTTCATAACTCCCCTCTACTTAATCCTTTACTCTCACTCTGAGCTCATGACCTTGCCTTGCCCCCTGTTTCTGAGTACTACCTGCTTTCTTTCCATGCCCTTCTCATCAAAAGTCTCAAAAAAAAAAAAAAAAAAGTCTCCACTTATCTCTTATAGTTCAGCCCAGATGCCCAGGTACTCCCCTGGAATGTTTATGCCTTCCCAAAGTCCAAATCCTATCAAGTTTTTTTTTCCCCCCGAGCTTTATCTTAAGGAACTTCTTCTGTACAGTATTTTACAATGTTGACCACTGCTTCCTGCTTCAAACTTTGTGAACTTGACCCTGATATTATATACCCTAGTCTTCCCACCTTTGCTGTCTTTGACTGCCATCTCCTCCTTTGCCCACCATATTAATGTTGGGCTTTCCCAGGGCCCCCTCCTTGGCTAAATAGTCTTCGTAACTTTCATGCTTTTCCTGGGTGATCTGTTCATGCTCCTGATTTAACTACAGTTGACTCCAAAATATTTATCTCTAGTGTAGTCCTCTTCCTCAAACCCACCCAAATATGCCTGACTTTGATGTGCAGAGGGACCTGCACTTTAAATACAGAGCATCTAAGACTGATTCCGTCTCCCTGTGCCCCTGTAATACCACCCATCCCCACACCCATAACAGCTCACTTCTTTATTCTCACTGAAACTAAAAACCTCAGAGATATCCAGATACCTTACTTTCTTGTACCTTCTACATCTAACAGATAACCAGATTTGTAGATTTTGACCTTCTGAATATTTCCCAGATCGGTATCTTCTGTAAGCCCACTATCTCGGCTCTCCTTGGCCTTGTGACACTTGTCTGGACTACCAATCTCCAGTATGCCTCCCTGCTTCAAGACTGCCTTCCACACAACCAGTGTGATCTAAATGAAACAAAATCTAACCACATTATGTCTCTGCACAGTGGCTGCTAAGGCCACAGGTTTGAGTTCAAGCTCCTCAACATCCCACAAAGCCCTCTGTGGTTTTGCTCCTGTCCAAGTCTAGGGCCTTACCTTACACCACTTCCAGCCTCATATTTTATGCTGCAAAAACATCAAGCTGCTTGGCTTAGTTTCCTCCAAACAATTTGCTGTTTCTTACACTGGTATTGTCTTCTCTGCCAGGAGACGGGCTGAGGTCAATACCACTTCAGCAGGTAGGTGGTTGAAACTGCCTCGGCCTTGAAACAGAGAATTGAAATATGCAAAGGAAGGGGAGCGGAGTAGCACAGTATATAGGATAGGATGGGTGGATATTTGTGACAATGCGTGACATTTATTCAAACCACATTTTCTGCCCTAGGCCATTAGCTTGTATTCTACTTCCATATTTTGGCTTGTGGTATACCACAATCAGTATTGTTTGTCGCATGCACAACTTACAGAAACTTTAAATTTCAAAAAGAAAATTCATAGAAATACGTCATTCCAGAACAGTACTCTCCTGATAAAGTTATATCTTACAGCAGACATTTTTGGTGAATGCTCCAACTATCCCAGATGGTTAGTCTAAGATAGTAGTTCTCCAGGTGTGGTCCCCAACCAGCTGCATTAGCATCACCTAGGAACTTGTTAGAAATGCAAATTCTTGAGCCCCACCTTAACACCTGTTGAACCAGAAATTTGGGGAGTGGGGTTCAGCAACCTGTGTTTTAGTAAGATCCTCCAGGTGATTCTGATTTATGTACAAGTTGGAGAAGCCACGGGTCTAAAACAATCTAGATTATTTCATCCTCTCTGTCACTAACGAGTTTTAGAATGTATACAGGTAACCATATTATGGCTTGTGAGAGGTGAAAGGAAGTCAGTTAGGTAGCTGGGAGCCTTCTGGGAAAAGTGTCCTTGTCAGGAAAAGATCACTTCTGTACTTCCCTGAGTATTGTCATGTCTGGATGTGACCCTTGAAAATGCCTCAGCCTTCTCGAAGGGTGCCAGCTTAATGTTAAAGCCAGCATGCTAAGAATGGCCAAACCAGGGGCGCCTGGGTGGCTCAGTTGGTGAAGCGACCGCCTTCGGCTCAGGTCATGATCCCTGGGGTCCTGGGATTGAGCCCAGCATCAGGCTCCCTGCTCGGCTGGAAGCCTGCTTCTCCCTCTCCCACTCCCCCTACTTGTGTTCCCCCTCATGCTGTCTCTCTCTCTCTCTCTCTCTCTCTCTCTCTCTATTAAATAAATAAATAAAATCTTAAAAAAAAAGAATGGCCAAGCAGGAAATTGGAAAGAACTTTATAGAACCATTGAATTAGCCAACTTTCTTAATTATTTAGTTCTGTTTGAATCAGTTGTCTGATGCTTATTTAAAACAATCATAACAAAATTTATGCATTTACTTAATCTTTATGTGTCTGATATGTTCGCTCTAAGCATCTTTACCATAGACATTATCCTTGCTACAAGCATTTTTGCCTCAAACATTTTCACCACAAGGCAGTTTTGCCATAAAAGATAAAATCATGAAAAATAAAAGAGGGACAATATGAAAATGTATATATAAAGGGTTCTAGGCATATTTGCTCTAAGCATCTTGGTGGTAGACATCTTTGGCACAAACATTAATCTTTATATACATTACTTAAAAGGATATTCATTAAAAAGACATAATGAAACATGAAAAATGAATAATAAAATTAAATAGATTTCATCATGAAACAAAATATTTGAATACATTCAAAATGTATAGTGTAGATTCATGGCAATTCTGCACAAATGTCTGAATTTATTTTGTGGATTGTACCTAAGCACTTGTCTTCAGAGTCTTTTATTCATAGTATAATATATATATATATATATATTGCTTATTGATTTGCCTCCTCATTCAGCATCTCACTTTTTTTTTTCTGAAATCTCTTCCCTCATTAAGAGGTATCAGTTTCCAAATACTAGGATGCATATTTATAACTGAGCTTTGTATTGCGTTGCGAAAGCCTTCTACACTGCTGTTTGTTCTTGGCATCTTGTCACATGTCTACTGATAGGCATTCCGAAGTTTATGGGAAGTGCGGGTTCACAACTCTGCTCCACTGTGCAGACCATCATGAGGGCTAAGATTTATGTAATATAAAAATGGGAGTACTGCGTCAATGAAGAAATGAAATCAAACTGTCAACCAGTTATTTTTTTATCTTGTGGCGAGTTGCCTATAACCAGTTAGTTGTGCAGTGAACAATGTTGCAGCAAAAATGTTTGCAGCAAAGATGTCTATGGCAAAAGTACCTAGAACCCTCTATATATATGTGCATTTATTCACACCTAGAGTTCTTTCTTTGTTTCTGTAGGTGGCAATAGATGGTGATTATAATTATTATAATTACTTTATGTGCTGCTGAGGTTCTTTGAAATTAATGAAGCCCACTCACTTCCAGAATACAGTGGTTATTATGCTTCACTTTAACAATCAAATCATATTCCAAGCCCTTTCCTATTTTTTCTAGAAATAAAGAACATTCTCAGGAGACCCTGCTCAGGCACTCTCAACAATCCCTCAAGAGTGCTGTGTTCCTCAGTTCTTTGACTGTTACTTGTGTCCTCAATCAGCTGTCAGCCCCCAGCCTGCCAGGCCACTTTCTGAAGGTCATCCCTTATCATCCTGTAATGGAAGAGAATTACAGTGCGGATGTGTGACTCCTCTAATCTTTCAGTATTTCAATAGCCGAGTACTTTCAAAGCCCACTTCTGGAGGATGACTCTTTCTTCCATACCCAGCAGGTCGCCATGTCACAGGAGACAGCTTCACTCCATCACCCGGAAGTGCCAGTGGCCCCATCTTGCCCCGAAGTGAGGTTCACAGAGAAGATTAAAGTCTTCCTTGTCTACAAGGGAGACAGCCTTACAGAGGCAATTCACACACTAGGAAGATTAGCGTGTACTTTTTAAGGCAGGGCTTTGTGGCTCTGCTTTCTCTCTCACTGTTGCCTCCTTTCCAGAATATGTTCTTGGCTTTGCTTCTGTATAATCAAAGACCTATTAAAGTGTTTTTCCCGGGGCGCCTGGGTGGCTCAGTCGTTATGCGTCTGCCTTTGGCTCAGGTCATGATCCCAGGGTCCTGGGATCAATCCCCACGTTGGGCTCCCTACTGCGCGGGAAGCCTGCTTCTCCCTCTTCCACTCCCCCTGCTTGTGTTCCCTCTCTCGCTGCCTCTGTCTGTCAGAAAATAAATAAAATCTTTAAAAAATAAAATAAAGCTCTTTTCCCGAAAACAAAGAAGCAATTTCTCCTCAAAGATGAAATCAGACCTCACTTTCAAGGTTGTTTCCCTTCTTTTTGCTATCAAGGCTTTCAAAAACATGGAATTGAGTTCTTGCTGATGTAGCACTTCATACAAGGACGGAACGGTGTCTGAAGAGTGGTAGTCATGGGGACAGGAATAAGGAGGAACTTGGAAATAAGGCAGCTATTGGAGCTACCATGCCACGCCTTTCAGGGAGAACAATGCAACTAGACCTCAAAGACTCTAGAGCTAGAGGGTACCTCAGAGTTTGAAAACTGGCTAATCTCCTCTCTCCCTCAGCAGACAGAACTCATGGATTCCTAGTTGAATGCACAGCCATTCTCTGAGTTGGTGTCTTATTTAGTTCCCCACTGCTAATTATTTCTTTCCATGTTCCCCAGTTCACATTTCCAAGAGAGAGAATTTGACTGGGCTAGTTCATCAATGTCTTTTGTGTTTGAGCAGAGCTCTTTATACCAGATGACCTCACAGGTCATTGACCCAGATGGAATGACTCCCTTGGGTCAGGTGACAACCCCCAGTCTAATCAGCTGTGTTGACGACTGGAGGTGGGGGTGAGGGACAGGGTCAGAGGGTAAACTACAAAGCCACTCCTTCAGCAGAGGCTGTGGATGGGGCACATTGCCTCGGAAGAAGCCTGTGGGCCTGCCAAGGGCAGTGATTGCAAGATAACCAAGTAGTACAATGCAGTCTTTCCTACAGGGAACACAAGGGAAGTCTGACTTTTTTTTTTTTTTAAGATTTTATTTATTTACTTGTCAAAGAGAGATTGAGAGAGAGAGTGGCAGAGGGAGAGGGAGAAGCAGACTCCCCGCTGAGCAAGGAGCCCTTTGTGGGACTAAATCCCAGGACTCCGGGATCATGACCTAAACCGAAGGCAGACACTTAACCGACTGAGCCACCCAGGTGTCCTGGGAAGTCTGACTTCTAATTCACAATAGACATCCACATTTTGGCCTCAGCAAGTTTTCCTTTCAGGGCCTCAGTTTCTTCATCTGTAAAATCAGACAGTCCAGCTTCGTAATTTCTAAGGACCTTGCATTCAGGGCAGATCCAGGTTTTATAAACCTAGGCTTACCTGTTTGGAACTCTCTTTAGAAAAAAAAATGCAAAATTCGGTACAAGGTCTTAGAAGGAGCCATAAAACTAAAGGTTTCTTAGTTTCATATATAAATCCAATTTTGCTTCTATTCTTAAATTCTGTGGTTCCTTTCTGGTCATTGTTTTGAATTCTGCCTCCCTCTTGTGCTCACAGCCTGAGGCCTTTCTGATGAACCCCACACAGGCTGGTTTTTAGCTTAATTCCCAAAGAACAGTGTGTTCCCCGGAGTCCCTTAAATAGACTATAGGCAATTTGGTAGTTTAAGAGGGCAAAAGAAATTGGGCCACAAGCATTTTATAAATTTCAAGTATAGTGGTATCATGACATTGAAATTAATTAGCATGATTTTTACAGAAATCTAGTTACTTCCCTTCAAGGTGCATCTTCGCCTTAAAGATAGAGGCAGTTTATCTCAGCTAATATACCTTCAGGCTCTTGATTTGTTGCTTTGTGTATTAGTTGAATTTGCATGTATTGTTACCATTGTGTTGCACTATAATTGCCTATTCACACATATGGATTAGTAACTCCAAAGAGATGGCAGGGTAATGTAAAATTTGAGGTGAAAATATTGATGTATTAACTCAGAATAACTTTATAAATGTAACAGTGAACAATACTCCAGTGGGGAGAGGGGGGATTATAAATGTATATTTGCTGAGCTTGGGTTTCACACAAGCAACCAAAAAGGAAAAGTTCTAAAATGAAGTATGGCATTATTGAAAAGCTGGGCTTCGTTGACTCATTAGTGCCTTGTCACTAATGACAAAGATGAAACTTTGTCAAGTGGGGGCAAGAAAAGTCGATTTTCTTTCATTTTCCACAAAATGTCCAATGACATATCTATTAAACTAAGGGGCTCCCCTCCCCAGCATGAAACAAAATGATGCTTGCTTTCTAGTATAAAGTTAATTGATTTTATTAGCAAAAAACCAAGAGAAGAAAGAAATGAGAGAGGCAGCATTATGAGTTGCTCTCTGAGTTTCAGTTCCTGAAAGAGTACAGTTTCTCATTTCTGGGCTGATAAGGCAGGGACCAGGTTTGCTGAAGAAGCCTGGACCAATGGTGCAAATGCCTTTATTATTTAGGCTTACTGTTTGCCAACACCTGATGGAGAACACAACAGATGATCCATTGTTTGGAACAACTTAAAACCATATGTAAATACTTCAGTCGACTATAAAGTAATGTTTTCCAGAGCCCAGTGTAGCAAAAGACTGTGTTGGAATATACTTGCCATCCTCCTCCAAGTTGGCACAGCTTTCCAGGTTTTCAGTGGAAATGCCGTTCAGTCAGCCGGTGAGCTGACTGTGGGCTTCGGTCACAAATTTCCATAGCGTTGGTTCATGCTCAGTCTGAATGGGAAGACTCCATTTTCTTTGCTCCTCTTGTTCCTCCTCCTTTTTTATTGTGGTTGGAAAATGGTAGACATAATTTTTTAAAGAATCTGAAACACAGTTTGTATCATCTTTCTTCTTTATCATCTCTGTTTTTTCCACCCTTCCCATAGGTACATTATTTTTTTAATGCCCATACTATAGGTTCATAGCAAAATTGAGCCAAAAGTACAGAGAGTTCCCACATACCTCTTCCCTCTACCACACACACTGCCTTCCCCACCATCAGTATACCATATCAGTGTGGTACATTTGCCATAATTGGTGAGCCAGCATAGATGCATTATCAACCAAAGTCTGTAGTTTACATTAGGGTTCACTCTTTGTATTACTGATTCTGTGGGTTTTAACAAATGTATAATATCATGGATATACCATTACAGTATCATATGGAATAGTTTCACTAAGCTAAAAGAAATCAAACTAAAGAACTAATAGAAAAAATAAAGCATAAAATGTAACAATTTTCATACAGATTATGAGCCAAAATATGACAGAGTTGAGACCCAAACATGTCAGTCTTACCAATAAATGTAAATGGGCTTACCCCCCCACCCCGCTTTTAAAAGGAGATATTTTCAGCTGGACTCAAGCAAGATTCAACTATAGGCTGTATCCAAAATAAAATTAAGAAAGGTTAAAAATAAAGGGATAAGCAAAGATGTACCAAGCAAATGGAAATAATAAAAAAACAGATACAGCAATATTGATACCAGAGACATAGGATTTTAAAAGCATTAAATATGACAGAAATACTTTTTAGTGCTAAAAACCACAATTTACAATGAAGATATTTATGGATATCTATGCACTAAATTATACCATAGCAACTTTCATAAAGCAGAAAGTACAAGAGATGCAAGAGAGGCACAGAAACACCTACTAACAGAAGAATTTAATGCACCACTCTCAATATAAGACTAATCAAGTAGACAAAAAATAACTAAAAATATTGAAGATCTAGACAGCATAATCATTAAGGGTATATATCATGTTTATACCCAGATAATAGAAAATAATACCTTCTTAAGTGCCATGAAGGATTCACTAAAAAAAGATCCTATATAAATTGAAATTAGAGAATTTCTTAAAAAATAATAATGAAAAATAACACATACCAGAATCTAGAATATATATAAAGCAATGATCAAAGAAATATTCAAAGTCTTAAAGACCTAATAAAAATTAAAGTTGGCAATAAACGAATTAAAGTCTCAACTTAAAATTCTAGGAAAAGAAAGAAATAATATAACATAAATTGAGGGAGAAAACAAAAAAAATAGTAAGTCTAATGAATAAATTAATTAGATACACCACTAGCTAACCCAGGGAAAAAAGAGGAAAAGTACACAAATAAATGACAAAGGGGAAATAACTATTGAATCAGAAGAATTTGGAAGTATCGTAAAAATCTAATTGTAGGTCTTTGCAAGTTTGAAAACCTAAATGAAATAGATAATTTCCTAGGGAAATAGTTCACTAAAATTCATCCCATTAGGAATGGAACACGTACACAGAAAAATTCCTTACAGAAATTTATCCAGGAACTACCTCACAAGAAAAGTACCAAACCCATACTCTTTTACAAGGAAATCCTGTCACACCTTCAAAGACCATATAAGCCCCAGGGCTCCATAAGTTGTTCAACAGTATTATGAGTGAAGGAAATTTCCTGAATTGTTTTTATTAGGCAACTATATATCCATACCTAAACCTGATGGAATCAGTACAAAAAATTATAGACCAGTATCATTTATGAATATTATTGTAAATTTTCTAAGTAAAATATTAGAGAATAAAGCCTGATACTACATGAAGAAAATAATACACCATGACCAGATGGGACTTATCCCAGGGATGCAAGGATGGCTCAATATGAGGAAATCCAGTAATTTAATATACCTTATTAATCTGAGGAAGAAAATCATATGATTATCTTCATAGATTCCAAAAACCTTTTATAATACTCTTCACTCATCTCTGATAAAGTCACTCACAGAAAAGGAACTGATGAATATTTTCTTTTTTTTTTAAAGATTTTATTCATTTATTTGTCAGAGAGAGAGAGAGAGAGTGTAAGCAGGGAGAGTAGCAGGCAGAGGGAGAAGCAGGCTCCCTTCTGACGAGGAGCTTAATATAGGACTCGATCCCAGGATCCTAGGATCATGACCTGAGCCAAAGGCAGACGCTTAACCAACTGAACCACCCAGGCATCCCAACTGATGAATATTTTCTGAAAATATATAGCTATATGATCAAATATAAAATGTGCCTTAGTCTTAAAGCCAGCTTAATGGGGAAACACTAGGAAATACTACTAAGCAAAGCAAGATTACCCACTATCTCACTAACATTCAATATTGTACTAGAGGTATTAGCCAAGGCAAGTAGACAAGAGAAACCAATTGGAGGCATAAAATTGGAGGGAGAAGAAGTAAAACTATGTCTATTTGCAGATGATATCCTCATGGACTTAGCTCCAAAGACCCAATGGCAAAATCAAATCAAATAATGAGTAAAGTAGCAGGAGGCTATAAAAGATATACAAAGATAGGGAAAACTCTTTTTATAGTAACAATAAAGAAGATAAAATACTTCAGGATAAATGTAACATGAAATATTGTAAAATTTTTATAGGGAGAATTGTAAAACATCCCTGAAAGACATGGAAGTAGTCTTGACCAAGCAGAGGCTACCCTTTGCTTTTGGATAAGAACACTCATATAATAAAGATGTCAGTTATCCACAAGTTAATTTATAATTTAAAACAACCCAATGGAAATACTAAGTTGATAGTAAATTTCATATGGGAAAAGTAAACATGTCAGAATAGCCAAGCAAATACTAAAAAGGAAATGCTACAAGGAGGGGGCGCGGAACTAGCCTACCAGACATGTTTACTAAAGTTTCTTTTTAAAAAGTGTGGTACTGGCACATGAATGGGCAGACAGACCAGTGGAATAGAATAGAAAATAAGAATAAAATAAACCCAAGTACATATGGGACTTTAGCATTATGATAAAGATAGTATCTCAAATCACTGGTGCGAAAATGAACTTCTTAACAAATGATACTGGGACAACTGAATAGCCATTTGGCAAAGATAAAATTAGTTCCACATTTCACCGTGCACAAGAATAAACTTCAAATAAATTAGGGATCTAAATGTAAAAAATGAAACTATGCAAGTTTCTCTTTAACTTGGGTGTGTACAAAGAATTTCAGATTACGTCTCAAAATCCATATGCAATTAAAGCAATGATTGATAAATCTGATTAAATAAAAATAAAAACTTCTATACAGCAAAACAACATAAAGTCCAATGATAACTGAAAACAGAAAATGTTTGCAACATATATTGCAGATAAAGGGATAGTATCACTAATAAATGAAGAACTTTTTTTAAATTAATAGAATAAGGTAAAAAAAATCACAGAACAATGGAAAAAGACGTGCACAGGTAATTTACAGAGAGGTATAAAAATGGCCTTTAACCTATGAAAAAAGCATTTAACCTCACTTGTGACAAAAGAATTGTGCATTAAAACCACTTTAAAGTACCATTTTTCACCTGCTTCCACTAGCAAATTTTAAAAGTATAACATGATCTCTAGACAAGGCTGTAAGGAAACTCTGTCAGAGATAGCTGGAGGGGATGAAACTGATGCAGCTCCAGTGGAGGGGGACTCAGCCATGTCCAACAAAACTGCCTGTGTGTTTAACTTTTGACCTAGCAACCCCACTTCTAAAATTGACCTTGAAGGGACACTCCCAAATATACACAAATACTACACTTAAGATTATCTAGTACAACACTGCATTGTTTAAAACTGCAAATTATTGGAAATAACCTGAATGCCTATTCAGAGGAAGGTAGTTGACTGAATTACTCCATGGTACGCAGTGGAGTGGTAGTATGTGGCCGTGAAAGAGAATTAGGAGACCTCTGTGATATGAAGTGATTTCCAGGATATAGAAAACGAAAAAAGGCAAAGGGCAAAGCGCATGTTACCTTCTGTGTAACAGAGGGAGAAATGAGAAAATATACATTTACCCCCTCATTTAAGGAAAAAACAACACAAAATGAAAAAAACAAAGACCAGTAAGATCGGTTACCTACAGGATATGTCTGGGTGGCAGTGGGGTGAAAAGGAGAGGGAATGGGGGAGGGATAACACTTCTCACTACACCAGGTTATACAGACCTACCTTGTAGAATTATGTTAATATTTCACATATTTGGGGGGCACCTGGGTGACTCAGTTGTTAAGCGTCTGCCTTCGGCTCAGTTCCTGATCCCAGGGTCCTGGGATCGAGCCCTGCATAGGGCTCCCTGCTCGGTGGGGAGCCTGCTTCTCCCTCTCCCTCTCCCCCTGCTTGTGTTCCCTCTCTCCCGGTCTCTCTCTCTCTGTCAAATAAATAAAATCTTTAAAAAAAATATTTCACATATTTTTTTAAATGAATGAATAAATAGAAAAGTAAGTAAGACCCACAGGGTAGTGAGGGACTCTCAAATTGGATACAAACTAATGAAAACAAATTATGTTTCAAATAAGTAATATAACCCTAAGAAGACAGTGAGCAAGGCAGGGAGGCAGTGAACCCAAGAAGCTTTTGAATGCAGTACCATGACTATGCTGTCAGGCTAAAAACAAAAATAACTCTAAACAAATTCTGAACTCTTATTAGTAGACCTTCCTTTTTGTAGAACCTTTTTTTTTTTTTTATGTTCTAGGATTAAACAAATAAGTTGTGGATGATGTGAGTCAGGTTTTCAACTTTGGGAGAAGGAAGTTAAAATTATGCTAAAAGGAAAAAGTAGAATGAACCCTACAGTACTGGATTGCATTGGAGGTAGAGGTGCAAACTCATGGGTTCTGCTACACACACACATGCCTGTACACACGCATGCACACACGCATGCACACACATATGTACTTGTAAATGGATATAGATGTACTTAGATATATGTGTATGGGTTTTGTGTGTGTGAGTGCATATGCACACATATTTGTTTATGTGTATGTATAAGCATTTCCCAGCACTGTCCTCTTAAGAGGGTCTTGAAACAAATTGCCATTATCTTTGTTTCTATATACCCCATTCTCCACAAAAAGGAATTTGGGCCCATGGAGAAGTGCTTGAATTCAAGATTGGGGCAGGGAAAGAATTGGAACACCTTGTTATGCCAAAAAGTAAGAAAGTGCTTAAAAAATGATAAAGACATGTCAAAATAACACAGGAGCCAGCTTGAAGGGATCCTGTGAAATCTGGGATAATGTAATCATTAAAATAAAGTACTAATTTAAGTAAACAATGATAATTTAATACTACTCAATAAAGTAAGGAGCGATGAGCTACACTAATATAAATAAACAGGGAGAAGGGAAAACTTCAGTAGAAAATCCACTAATGTCGAAGGACAGGGGAATTTGAAAATCACCTTTCACAAGCCTTCATAAAAATAAAGGATACAGGCAACAATCATCTGTGAATGCTAAAACTAATTAAATGAAAATTTGAGAAGAAATAGGATATTTACATTGTCTCAAATATATCCATATTAGCTACTTTTTATTTACAAAGGGTAAAATAGTCTATCTAAGTGGAGAAACCTAGCAAACACCTTAACCAAAAGATTAAAGTTAACACTGCTACTAGTAGGACCAATCAATAGTATGTGCTTCCTAATACGTTGCACAGAGAAAAAGTCAGAATCACATTTTCCATATGCTGCCAGAGGCATTTCACATTAACCTAATCAGGAGGACACATAGGATAATTCAAAATGTGAACACTCTCTAAAATACCTGGCCTGTACAAAGACCGATCCAGGAACTGTCCCAGATTAAAGGAGACTGAAAAATCACAACAACTAAATGCAATGCATGCTTTTAGAATTTCTTTTACTATAAAAGATGTTATTGGGACAATTGATAACATCTCAGTAAGGTTTTATAGATTAGATAATATTTCAATAGTAACTTTCTATAATTATACTGTTTATGTAAGAAGATTCCTTGTTTTTAGGAAATGCATATTGAAATATTTAAGAATAAAGCAGCCTCATATCCACAACTTATTCTTAAAAAGATCAGAAAAGGGGCACCTGGGTGGTTCAGTGGGTTAAACATCTGGCTCTCAGTTTCAGCTCAGGTCATGATCTCATGGGTCATGAGATTCAGCCCCACGTTGAGCCCTGTGTCAGGCTCTGTGCTCAGTATGGAGTCTGCTTGAAGATTCTCCCCTTCTACTCCTCCCCCTGCTCGTCACTCGTGCGTTCTCTCTCTCTCCAAAATAAATAAATAAATCTTCAAATAAAAAAAGATCAGAAAAAAATAAATGTATATTTAGAAAAAGAAAAGACAAAAGTAGTAAATGTTGAAACTGGGAATCTGGGTGAAGGGTATCCAGGAAGATGAAAAATTCTTGCACCTTTTCTCAAAGTCTGAAGTTATGTTTGGTGACTTCATGGTTTAAACTTTAGTATGCTCTTTTATAATAATAATGTATCCAAATTAAGAAATTAAGCATCAGTATATGATGGAATGACACTGAAAAAAATGTGGCAGCAGTAGAAGTTTGTATTAATTCTACATATATTATATATATTGTATCTATTACAACAATAGTTACAATAATGTACAAATACAAGTCTTTACAAATTTAGTGAAACCTGGTCTGTGTCTTTTAGATGTGGTGATCTAAGGCTGGAATGGTACCAGTCATGTTATGCGCCAAGAAATTGATTTCAGTCATTCTCATATAAATTGGGGGTGGGGGGCAGATGGAAAGCTATAATCCTATTAGATTATTAAAGTTTATTATGATTGGAGCTTACTGGAGTCAGACGGTGGTTCCTCACATCTGCTAACTGTTCTCTGACTATGGAATAAACAACTCTGATGGCCATTTAGTCATCATCATACTGGAGTCATGTCTCTGAGGAATGTCAGGGCAGTAAAATTTTAGAAGCTAAATGTTTAACTTTCCAGAATGTGCAAGACAAAGCAAGGTTCACAGAAGCAAACTTCCTTGTTCACTAAACACTCAGCTCAGAAAAATTGAGAGATTGCACATGTAACTGTGAACTTTGCACTGCTGGATTTATAAACTTTGTAAACCAAAAATAGATTTTGTCAGTGATCCAAAAACTTACATTCTAGCAATAAACTTATGGTGGGTAAAATATTTTAAATGTTAGATTGAGTTCCTGCTCTTTGCCTCTGCATGTGATTGAGTCAGGTTAAGTTGATTTGAGCTTTGAAGAAGAAACACATTGCTTCTGTAGGGTTTTCTGACGTCTAATGAAAGGTACTAAATAACCTGTTCTATTAGGTTTTAGAATCCTCCAGGGGGCACCAGAACATTCCAGTGTAGTTGACCACATTTCATAAGTCCAGAAAGGCTAACTGTATTACCTTATTGTAATTGAGTCACCTACTGTAATTTTTTCATTTCCATTAACAGTGGATTTTTTTTGTACACTTGGGGGATTTTTTTGTACATTTGGTTTTACAACATTTATTAGTTTATGGAATATTTCTACCTCTGAGGAGGTGGAGGAAGGAAGGAGATCATCTCTTGGATGAGCCCTTAAAAACTGGAGCCATGTCTCCTCAGGGTAAATATGAAAGCTTTCAGCCCACTCTGAAAGTAAGGATTTTCCAAATGTTCCTAATCTGGCTGAGGAAAAAAAACTTTTTTTTGATGAAACTGAGAATTCATTCACTTTCTCAGCTTAGTGCTGTGTATAAGCCACTCTGTTATTATCATTATTAATAATAAACACAGTGAATGTCAGACAGGCACTTCATGGTAGATTTTTATATGAATTTTATGCAGAAGTAAGGGGTTGCCAGGCTACTGCATAATATTACTCAGTTCTGGTCCAGGAGTACAAAATTCCAACAGGCCTCCTGAGCCCGTCCCTCCAATTAGTGGCTACTTCATTACGAATAAAGAACCCTCATTACCGTGGGCCTTCAAGTGAAATAGGATCCCCTACCTCTTGAAATCCGCCTTTCTAAGTACAGACAGTTCCCAACTTACAAACAATCCACTTAAGAACCACCAAGGCATTCAGAGCCTGCCTAGCCTCCTGCAGCTGCTGCCCGGGCCCCCTGCCCAGCCCCCCTGCCCAGCCCCCGCCCCAGGCTCCTGGTCTGCTCAAGGGAGCTCTGCCCTCCCCCCTGCAGAGCCAGCTGCCCACCTGCCCCCCAGACTGCAGGCTCTGAGCTAGGGGTTCAGTGAGGCCTCAGAGCTACCGCTGGTTTTATAGTTGAGCTCAGCTATGGGGTAAATAGGCTTTTGTGGCCTGGCCTGGGAACCGAACCACCATTTAAAAAAAAAAAGGGAAGAAAAAACCTGTCTCCATGGGAAAATGTATTCTGCATTCCCAACAACCAGCCAACAAACATTAGAATGATTGTAGGAGCTGTGTTCATGCTCCTAGCAGGGTGAGGAGGAGAAAGGATGTCCCGCGTGTTCTGGGTTCCCATTCCAACTCTAGCACTAACAACCCCCCCCCCCCCGCCCATGGGGCCATTAACCTCTTTGGGTCTCACATCATTTGTCAAACAATAGCACTGGACTAAATGAGTTATAAGCCTCCTTCTGGTATAATAACTCTTGTTAATCAAAACCCTACCTCATTTCATTCATTCATTCCATTCGTTCGTTCGTTCATTCGTTTGTTCGTTCATTCATTCACAGGCATTTTACTCAGGGCACCTGCTTTGTGTAAGGCTCTGGGCTAAGTGTTGGGGATATAGTCAAATACTATAGTTCCCAGGTCTCCAGGGGCTCAGTTGTTTGTGGCAGGGAAAAATATGTAAGCAAATGCTTAAAATCTAAGCAGGTGCTGTGATTGAGGTGAGCACCGAGTATTGTCAAAGTTCAGGAGAGTGGCATCTAAATCAGATGAAGGCTTCCTCAAAGAGAGGATGCCTCCCTGGTTTGCCCCTGTCTTTGTTTTGATTCTCCCTTCTACTCGGTTGTCAAGACTGGTTCACTAGGAAGCATGGCTTCTGCATCTGCTGTTCTAACACGTCAGCTTAGTCCCTTGACCTCTCTGGGGGAATCTTACCCTCTTCTTGCATCACTGAGAGATGGAATGCAGTGGATGCTCCTGCCAAAACCATAGGCTTCATTCCCATGAGTGCTGCCCTGAATGCTGCTTTCTTTCCTACGCTGGTGATCCACAGCCTAAAAGACTCTCCCTTCTTCTTGGGGCCTTCCCTGCTCTTGGATTGCCGACAAATGGTATTCCCAGATTTAAAAAAGTCTTCACCCCCAAAATTGTTTTAAAGGTCTAGCCACCAACTTCTCACCTTTATTTGTAATCCCTGAACTTCTACCAAAACTCCCTGCCAGGCTACCACACTTATTATTAAAAATTGTAACAATAAAGGTGGTTCTGAAAGGTCATCTTTTATTTGGAAGGTGATATAATGTAGTGGTTCATGTTCGAATCTTGACTCTGTGACTTGGTATCTGACATTATGAAATTTTGCCATTATGAAGGTTCCCAAATGACTATGGAAGAGTAGTTTTGGGGGAGTTCTGTGTGCTGCTCCAAGACTAGAAAGGAGGGAATAGATGAGAGATTTCTGGAGTAGAAATGATGAGGCTTAAACCAGATAAATGTGTCATTATGTGTCATGAAATTGTGACGGTGTTTTTTTATAATCTTTTATATGTGAATACCTATTCCTCAAAAGTATTATAAAATTTAACTATTCTATTTATTTCACATGTGTAAAAGCAGTTTGATAATTATAACTGGAAATAATACCTCAAAATCTTTTTTTTTTTCATATAAATAACACAGCACACCAGGAAAGTTTTAGATAATAGTTTCCAATCCCAGTTCCATCCGGTTCCTTTAGGATGCCTTTAGTATAGGGAACCTCCTGATGCCATGGTGAGGAATGCAGTCTCCACAATCAGATACTCCTTGGTTCAGTTTAAGGCTCCACCACTTTATAGTAGTATAATCTTGGGCAGGTCTCTCAACTTCTCTGTGCCTTGCGGTCTTCGTCTGAAAATAGAAATGATATTAATCATATAGGGGCACCTGGGTGGCTCAGTCAGTTAAGCATCTGCCTACAGCTCAGGGATCAAGTCCCGCATCAGGCTCCCTGCTCAGCGGGGTTGGGGGGGTCTGCTTGTCCCTCTTCCTCTGACCCTCCCCCCGTTTGTGCTCACTCTCTCTCAAATAAATAAAATCTTTAAAAAATATTAATCATATTGACCTCAGGAGATTCTTATGAAGATTAAATCTGTAATATTTGCAAAGTACTTAGAGTGTGATCCATGCTAAGCACAATGGAAACATTCATTGTTGCCCAATTTTAAGTGTTCATTAAATAAAAAATAAAACAAAATAAAGAGCCTATAACAGCTACATCAAGATATTGTATGGCTTGTCTTTTGAGAGATGGAGAGAACATTAGTGAAGTAAGAACTCAGTTCTAACCTGTTGTTGTATTTCCCCTCTCAGTGGCACTTTGGAACCAAGTCTCATGGTGAATGTAACAGAGCCCATCCAACTGAACACGTCTGTATCTGAAAGGGAATTCGTGATACGTCCTCCCTGACCTGCCTCTTCTCCTGACCTCCTTGTTTTTGTTGACATAGGCTTGAAATACTAATAACTTCAGGTTCAACTTCTCCCTCTCCTTGTCTGATACATTTGGTTTCAAAATCTCATCATTTCTGGAAATCTCCTTCTCATCTATTTCCTCCTCTCCATTTTTGTAGCAGCCTACTGCTAGCAACCTACTACCCCAAGTGAGGTCACTTCCCTGCTCAGGACCTGTAGTAGCTCCCACGACTTAAGAAGCAGAACTCTTGGCCTGTTGTTAGGGATGCTGTGCTGCACAAACCCATCCTACTCTCTGTCCCTTTTTCAGGTACTCATTCCCAATAGCCTGTTCTCCAGGGTGACCATATGCATGGTCCCTTTACTTTTTTTTAAATTTTATTTTATTATGTTAATCACCATACATTACATCATTAGTTTTTGCCGTAGTGTTCCGTGATTCACTGTTTGCATATAACACCCAGTGCTCCATTCAATATGTGCCCTCTTTAATACTCATCACCAGGCTGACCCATCCCCCCACCCCCCTCCCCTCTAGAACCCTCAGTTTGTTTCTCAGAGTCCATAGTCTCTCATGGTTCGTCTCCCTCTCTGACTCCCCCCCCCTTCATTTTTCCCTTCCTACTATCTTCTCCCTCTCTTTCTCTCTCTTTTTTTAACATATAATGTATTATTTGTTTCAGAGGTACAGGTCTGTGATTCATCAGTCTTACACAATTCACAGTGCTCACCGTAGCATATACCCTCCCCAGTGTCTATCACCCAGCCACCCCATCCCTCCCAACCCCCACCACTCCAGCAACTCTCAGTTTGTTTCCTGAGATTAAGAATTCTTCATATCAGTGAGATCATATGATACATGTCTTTCTCTGATTGACTTATTTCGCTTAGTGTAATACCGTCTAGTTCCATCCACGTTGTTGCAAAGGGCAAGATTTCCTTGTTTTTTTTTGATGGCTGCATAATATTCCGTTGTATATATATACCACATCATCTTTATCCATTCATCTGTTGATGGACATCTTGGCTCTTTCCATAGTTTGGCTCTTGTGTACATTGCTGCTATAAACATTGGGGTGCACGTACCCCTTCGGATCACTACATTTGTATCTTTGGGGTAAATCCCCAGTAGTGCAATTGCTGAGTTGTAGGGTGGCTCTCTTTTCAACTTTTTGAGGAACCTTCATACTGTTTTCCAGAGTGCCTGCTGCATGGTCCCTTTAAATCCGTTGTCCTGACTTAACTGTTAATGATGCTCCTTTCATTTGCAAAGTGCCCCTGTGGGGACCATAAATTATATGGTCACCCTTCTGTTATCCCTTTGGCCGAACTGTGTATCCCATGATCGCCCCCCTTTTCCTTTCATCTGGAATGTCCTTCCCTTCATCTGTGCTTATCCAATATCTTCCTCTTTTTTAAAAAAACCATTCATGTGTTGCTTCCTCCACTCTTCCACTTTATATACCACCCTCTTGCCAACTAACACTTTCTACTTTGTATCATGATTATTTATGCTAGTGTAGCTCCTCTTCCAGACTGAGGTCCCTAAAGAAAAGAAACCGTGTCTGATGAACAGTGTTTCTTGCAGCATAGAACACGGGGTCTTCCATGCCTGGAAAAATAACAGACATCAGTTACTGAGTGCTTATTAAGCACTAGGCACCGTGTGTATGGTGTATAGACACTGTGTGTATGGTGTATAGATCACGTCGGAATATATTTCTTTAATCCTAACAATTGCCCTGAAAAATGCAGTGTCTCTGTTTACAAATTTGGCAACTAAAGCATGGGTTAAATTACTTGGAAACAGTATGTCTGGGTGCAAACATCTGAACCCAAATCTCTCTGACTTCAAAGAGCATGCTCTTAACCTTTTCACTAAAGGACGCTGGTTCTCAGACCTTACCATGCAATGCAGTCACCTGGGGGGCTTGTTAAAACTTGTGCTGAGCCCCATCCTACTTTCTGACTTAGTAGGTCTGGGATGGAGCCTGAGAATTACACTTCTAACAAGCTCCCAGGTGGTGTTGATGTTGCTGGTCCAGGAAGTACATTTTGAGAACCACTACATAAGCACAGTTATTCATCAGTGAGTAAATGGACGGATGATAGATCATTTGATTTAAAGTTCTGTAAGTCTGCTCCGCACTTTATACATTAGGGACGTTCATATATTCAGTTATTATAATTCTTAAAAGATCAGGGTTAAAACTGAGTTTTATTTTAAATACCACTTTTAGCTATCTCATAGTATTGTTTAAATTTAAATAGATTTTTTCTATTTTTTTTAACCAAAGAAGGATAGAACTCTTTTCATTTATCTTTTTCATTTTCTTTTGTATCTTAAAAATGATTAGTTCTAAGTAATGTTAAAGATGGCTTATAGATCTTTCCCCTCTCTCTCTGAGGTAACTTTATCTTCTCTGTACTCCTGGGTACATGTTTAAGACTCAATAGGTTTTTAAACCACAGTAGATTATTAGATATGTATGGATTATTTCTCCAAACCAACATGTATCCTGAAGGAATTATTTGTAAGTAGTCTGGGAAGAAAGCTATCTTGTGATTTTTATATTGTGATATATTCCCCAAGGATCATGATTAAAGCAAATTTCCTTTCTTCTGCTCTCTATCACCTCTTACCAAAGCAAACCATGGTATGAATTCAGCTATTATTTCAGAGTAAAGAGTGGAGCCCTTTTGACGTTGAGCATGTTGCCTCTCATTGATAAAAGGTACAGCTGGAGTGGAGGCAGTGTACCTACCCTTTTTGCTCACATCTCATCTTCCCAGCCATTTGAAATTTCTTTGAATGGGGGTCATGCCTTATGCATCATTTAAAACTGTCTCTATCTCATTTTACCCTCACAAACACCCTTACGTGGGGGCATAATTGTGCTAACCACAGGACCTTGCATGTAACTCCTAATAATAGCCTTAAGCATTACAATTTTTAAAACTTCTGATATACGTTCTCTTTTGTTTATCTCATGCTTATTTTCCAAATCTAATGGCAGAAACTCAGAAAAGTTAAATAACTCGCTCAGTATTACAAAGCTAGGAAGTTTCTGACCCATGCATAGAACTCAGGCCTTCTAGCCCTGGATTGGATGCCCTTTCCACTCCATCACATTGCTAGAGGTTTTAACAACTGCTTGTTGACTGATTACGTGAAATTATACCAAAACTGCCACCCTCTACAAACCCCACCCCTCCAACATACACATCATTAGTATATGCCTATGTCTTATTGGGTTGGATTGGCTTCTGATATGGCTGCACTGTTCATGCTGTAGGCCAGGACCATGGATGACGTAGGAGTAAAAATAGCCTTTACAGGAACAAAGATTTGGGGAAGAAGGGTGTTCAAAATCATGTTTACCAGTAAAGATACAGCCTTCACTTTCTTGGTTAAAGATTTTTAGGAATGTAGGGAAATCTTCCTGTCAATCTCTGCTTGCTGGTTGCTAAGCTGATCTCCCCCATCCCTATAGGGGACCAAGAGCTGAAAAAAGTAAACTCAATTTTGTAAGTCAGTCTGTTTAATTGTAAGTTCCTTCTCTTATCTCTGTTTCCCCTTTATTATTCTCAAGGCTTTAGGAAAGTTGGGGTTAGAGGGTCTAGTTTGATTGCCGATTATGCAGTGGGAAATTAGGGAAATGTCATTGCAAGTCCCTGCACATCCAGTGTTGTTAGTGAGGAGCTGTGCCCTGAAGGCACTGGTCATGGAGGCACAAGTTCAGGGATATGCCACCTAGGCATCTAATTTCCTCATGTGGAGATTCTCATTTACATTGCCAACCTTGGGGTAAGAGTGGGTTTCCTTTCCAAAAGAACTGTGTAACACAAAAGTGAAATAGAAAGTTACATCATACAAAAGTAAAATTTTAAAAAATGAAACATTTTCAAAAATAGGATAAATCCTAAAGGTTAGATCTGGTAGCTATTCTGGAAGATGGTCTTCATTCAAAATAATCTTTTACTTCATTTTTATTTTCTTATCAACAATAAAAATTAGGAAGAAATACAGCACAGCACCCTTAAAAGACAACCGCCAGGATTCCAGAGATAATTGGCATCCTTTTAACTGACTTCACTTTGGGACAGCCCAGTGGTTGATCTCTACTGACTCTGGTTTTCATGAGGAAAAGAAAAGAATCCCTTCTGCTCTGTTCAAATTTCATAGTAAATCTGTCAAGTATTTATTGAGTAATTAAAATACGCCAGGTACTATGCAAGACTCTGGAGATAAAATTGTGAATAAGGCCATCACTGCCCCTGCCATCTTAGAATTCATAGTGTAGTAGGGGAGACAGACATTAATCAAGCCATCAAAAGTCTAGTGCTAGGAGAGAGGGTCTAAAGGATTTTGTTGGGGCACATAGTAGAAATGCCTAATTCTGTCCTGTGGATCAGGATAGGCTTTTCAGAGATGCTGTGTTTTAAGCTGAAGACTGTGAGTGCATAGTTAGTAGCCTGGCAAAAGGGAAAGGGGATGACAGGAGTTTTTCTGGCAGAGATGTGGGATGTGAGAAAGCCCAGAAAGGGGTGGGACAGAGAGAATGATACAAAGAAATGAAATTAACTGGAATATTATGTTTTTCTACCATAAGCTGTGAAAATAACTAGTGGTAACTTTAATTTCATAATAGTGAAGTAGGTTCAAAGAACATTGTTCCAGTAATAATATATGCTCAGGTATGTTCAACTCTTAGTAAGAAGACTTTACCATTCAGATAATCTTCTAGACAGTTTTCACTGTATCTATATTATATGTTTATTTTGTGTGTGAGTTGTGTTGCTTTTATCTTTTAAGGAAGATGATGCAAATCCTAGTAATGCCTCACATTTTTAAATTAAGCATTGGCTTATTTTCTTAGCCACATTTAAAAACTGAAAATGACAGGTACCTAAGAATACATCTAACCAAAGACATGCAAGACATCTATATGTCTACATTACTTAGAAACTACAAAACTACAAACCATTGCTTAGAAAAATTAAAGCAGACTTAAGGGAGAGATATACCATGTTTATGGATTAAAAGACTCCGTTTTGTTAAGATGTCAGTACTCTCCAAATTGATCTGTAGGTTAAATGCAACATCAATCCCAATCCCAGTGGGACATTCACAGGATAATTATGAACTTATATAGAAATTCAAAGGACATGGAATACCCAAGATGATCTTTAAAAAACAAGAACAAAGCTGGAGGACTTACATTCCTGGATATTAAGACTTACTAGAAAGCTACAGTAATTAAGATAGTGTGGCATTGACTAATGAATATAATCCAGTAGACCAGTGGAACAGACTAGTAGTCCATAAACAAACACACACACAAAGTTACCTGATTTATGTCAAAAGCATTACTGTGATTCATTGGAAGAAATAACGATGCTGGATCAATTGGATATCCATATGGAAAACAATGAACATGACCTTTATTTCATATCATACACAAAAATTAATGAGAGATAGATCATAGACTTAAAGTCCAAAGGTAAAACAATATATCTTTCAGAACAAAACATAGGTGAATATCTGAATGACCTTGGCACAAAGAGTTTTTTAAAATTTTTATTAAAGTATAATTGACATACAGTGTCATTTTAGTTTCAGGTATACAATATAGCGATTCAACATTGCTATACATTACTCAGTGCTCATCATGATAACTGTATTTTTAATCCTCTTCACCTCTTTTCACCCATCCCTTACCCGTGACCCCGCTGGCAACCACCATTTTGTTCTCTGTATTTAAGAGTCTGATTTTTTTGTTGGGACAAAGAATTCTTAAACAGGACACAAAAAGCACTAACCATAAAAGAAAATAATTAATTGTACCTTATCAAAATTAAGAAAGTCTGTTCATTAAAAGAACACTGAGGAAAGATAAAAACTATAGGGGAAGAAGATATTTGTAGTATAGATATTCAACAAAGAACTTGTATTCAGAACATCTAAAGAAGTCCTACAGAAAGAAAAATCCCACCTAGTTAAAAAAAATGGGGAAAACATATGAACAGACACTTGACAAAAGAAGATCTCAAAATTGCCAATATGAATATACAAAGGTATTTACATTATTAGCCATAAGGGAATGATAATTAAAACCTACCAAATGGCTAAAATTAAATAAGACTGACAATCACAAATGTTTGTGAGGTGTGGAGCATCTAGAACTTTGTACGTTGCTGGTGGGAGTAAAAACTGAAAGAACTACTTTGGAAAACTGGCATTATCTACTAAAAATATATACTTCTAGGGTTATATCCAAGGAAATTGAGTGTTCATGTAAAATGCATGTACAAAAATGTTCATGGTGGCATTATTTTTAATAGCCCCAAAGTCAGAACAAACCAGATGTCCATCAACAATAGCATGGATGAATTAATCCAATAGGATACTATACAACAATGAAAAATAATTAATTGTTACTACAAGGCAGAAATATGGATGAACCTCATGAGCATGGTGTTGAGTGAAAGAAACCAGACATCCCAGATTATGTAGTATATGATTTCATTGGTATGAAGTTCAAAAGCAGGCAAAACGAATCAATGGTGGTAGAGGTCAGAATATATAAAATAGTGGTTCTATTTTTGAGAAGATATTGATGGAGTGGAACACAAAGGAGACTACTGGAATGCTGAAAATGTCCTATATATTGATCCAGATAGTGTTTAGGTATACAGTATATTTTAAAGCATATCGAGCTATACCTTAATGTACTTGAATATAAGCTGTATTAATTAAACAGTAACAAAAGCACAAAATAATTAGTCTGAGGCGAGAAAGAGAGGAATAGAGGCATAGTGCATAGACTAAAATGAGTTTTAGTGGTATAATTATTTAGAAGCACTTTAAGAAGAAAAGGACTGTTGTACTGATGGTGTCTTATTTGTTTACATCTTCAACTTTCTGATTTCCTGAACATTTCAAGCGTATATCTTCCAGCCCTAAATATCAAGAGACCTCTTCTTTGCTTACCTCTTCTATGCAAAAATATTTAAAAAATGACTTTTTCTCCCTAAGAAAAGTATAATTAGCATTTGGAAGTTTGGGGGACTTGGGCTAAGAGCATCAGAAGTTCACCAGAGAGTCATCTAGGACTTCTCAGTTCTAATGATAAAAAAAAAAAACACAACAGAAAAAAGAATTTTTCAGCTGTTTCGCTCTTTTCAGATTCACCCCACCACACTTATCTTCTCCACTGTTGCTGTACAACATTTCTTTTAAAATTCAGTCTCATTATACATATACATACATATACAAATAAATAAATAAAATCTTAAAAAAAAATTCAGTAGCATTAAAATGAATTTTTGAACACCTTAGTAATCACCTGATATTAACAACATTCTTTTTTTTTTTAAGATTTATTTATTTATTTATTTGACAGAGAGAGACAGCGAGAGAGGGAACACAAGCAGGGGGAGTGGGAGAGGGAGAAGCAGGCTTCCCACGGAGTAGGGAGCCTGATGCGGGGCTCGATCCCAGGACCCTGGGATCATGACCTGAGCCGAAGGCAGACGCTTAACCGACTGAGCCACCCAGGCGCCCCTATTAACAACATTCTTGTTGATGATCAAAATAGTAATGGAAATATAAAATCTTTGGATAGCTGACAATTATCTATGGAAGTGTTAGACTTTAACCTACTTCCAACGTTATGTCTAGCATCTTGTCATTTAACTCTTCTTAATCCCTATATTAGGTAGAATAGTCTAGGTTAGGCCGTGTTACAGAGAGGCACCCCAAATTCCATAATCCCATGGCTTAAACCAACAGAAGTGTTGTTTTGTTTTGTTGATTTGCTCACCAAATAGTCCTAGGCAGGTGTCCAGGTTGATGAAATGGCTCTCTTCCAATAAGTTATTCAGAGACTTGGGCTGACAACAGCTTTGTAATCTTTAAAACATGCTTCCCAGTGTTCCCTCGATGTGGACATCCCAGTTATACTGAAAGGAAACAGAGCGTGCAGGAACATGTGTAGAAAGGCTTTATGGGCCAAGCTTGGAAATAGTGTATGTTACTTCTGCTCACATTCCATTGGAAAGAACTTTGTCTTATGGCCACACCTGTTTTCAAGGGAAAATACAGAAGGGCAAATGGATTTCGGTAGATAGCACAACCTCAGTCACAACAGCACTTGGTCATCACACTGAAAATCTGAAATATTCTCAGGCCTATACTGACAAAAGGAATTATCACCAACACAAAATGTTAATGGATTGGGTGTATACAAAGAACACAAAACCCACATTTTCCAGAACAGCTGATATAGAGAAAATTGGAATGAGTTGATTTGTAGCAGGAAGGAGACAGAAATGTTACAGAAATATGTTGAATCTGTACACAGAAAATGTTTTAAAATTTTAGACTAATGGGAAATTGAGGTGTTGGAACAGCTTCCTTATTGGCATACAATTACTGTGACAGTGTCTTCTTCTAAAAAAAAAAAAGACATCAAGTGACAGAATGTCCATCTATAAAAGTAGACTATAAAAATAGAAGCTATAGACCCAAAGGGATGGTGTGTATTCCTAGGCACCAGGTTAAAAACTAGAATTTTTAGCTCTGTCAATATTGGGATGATAAGATATGACCCCCCCCAACTCACAGGCTCCCTGGAGAATATAATGGAAGACAGTCAATTAAAGTAATAATGACTAGGAGCACCTGGGTGGCTCAGTTGGTTAAGCATCTGACTCCTGATTTTGGCTCAGGTCATTATCTCTCCGAGTCATGAGATCGAGCCCCATGTCAAGCCCTGCATTTGGCTCCGCATTGGCATGGAGCCTGCTTGAGAGTCTCTCTCTAACTTTCCCTCTGCCCCTGTACTCTCTCTCTCTCACTCTCTAAAACAAAAACAAACAAAATAATAAAGTAACAGTGTGCAATGTGATGAGTGTGAGATAATAGAGGTGTATAACAAAGTGGTGTAGGAGCCCAGAAGAGGAGCATCTGAAGTCAGACTTGGAGATTGAAGTGTGCTTCTTGGAAGAGGAGGCACAAGCTGAGTTTTGAAGGGACAACAAAGGAGGAGAAATATGATATCAATGGGAATAACAGGCGCAAAGGAAGACGATGCATCCCCTTTATGATTTGGGAGATTGCACTGGGAGAAAAGAATGAGAGAGAGACAGAGAGAGGCCAAGAATGAAAGTGAAGTGGTCCAGGGCCAGATCATGAGGGGAGTGTGTGCAAATTACAGAGTCTAGATTCAACCTCAGTGTTGGGGGAACCAGGGAAGGCACTGTTCATGCTTCAGTCTTTTTAGATATTCTTTTTTTTTTTTAAAGATTTTATTTATTTATTTGACAGAGAGATAGAGAGCACAAGTAGGCAGAGTGGCAGGCAGAGGGAGAGGGAGAAGCAGGCTCTCCACTGAGCAGGGAGCCGGACGTGGGGCTCGATCCCAGGACCCCAGGATCATGACCTGAGCAGAAGGCAGCCGCTTAACTGACTGAGCCACCCAGGCGCCCCTAGATATTCTTGAACATCCAGATCCACACTTCGGAAGTCGAGGACAGCAAACTGAATCCATAAAGGGAGAGGCCTGAACTTTTCCCTATTTGCTCTATTCAGGACCCACTGCCAAGTAAATAAATACAACACCTCAAACAAGGTAATTTTTAGCCTGTCAGTTCACTGTTAATGTATCAGTTGATTTATGTTTGTGAGTTATGATTACTTACAGTGAATGACCATCAATCAGTAAGCATAATAAAAATATATGGTGATATAAAGGACAAACAGTTTTAGCTTGGGCAGCCAAGAGACACAAGCAAATCCCCCAACCTTTCACATGGTGCATAAAACATGAATAAATGTTCAAAAAGGAATAAAAAGAAAAGGAATAATGACATATTTTTTAAACCACAATAAAGTACAAGAAATACCAATGGAAAAAAAGGATAGTATTGTAGCCTTTTACTATCCTGAAGTATGTGCTTCTCAGATAAGAAAGAAATTGATAAAGCGGGTGCCCTGGGCTCAGTCTTGTGACCTGAGTTAATACTTCCACTAATGACCTGAAAGAGGAAGTGAAACCAGTCAGTTACATTTTCTGATGACAGCATTGCTTTCTTAAGTTAAAAACAGAAAACAGAAAAAAAAAATCACCAGCTGAGCAAACATTAAGGATGTTGGGACAGTGTGATAGCTAGCTAAATTAATCTGGAATGTATCTGCATATTATACACTACATGGTTGTGAATAATTTTAACTGTGTTTCAACCAGGGACTTGAAAACAGATGACCTTTTCCTCTTTGTTCCTATATCAGTAGATATATTGTGAGTAATGGTTTGAATTTTAAAACAAGAAGCCGGGATCATAAACTTGTAACATATTAGAACATTTTAATGTAATGAGTGACAGGTCACGAATAGAAAGAATAATAGATGAAATGGCCGACACCTCCATTTTGGGTAATGTACAGTTGCTCTTGCTGGTTTGAGATTTGCTACAATTGGGAAAGCAAAGTGATTCAGTGAAATGAACATGGACTTTCACATCCTGCCCTGCCCTACTGGTCAGGTTGGCTTGGGCAAGTTACCTAATGGTTCTGAAACCCAGTTTCCTTCTCTGTGTAATAGAAACAAAATTATGGTGTAGGAGTATTGCAAAAATCAAATGAGAGTACGTGCATATATGTATTTCACCTACTCAGTAAATGGTGTGGTACTGGTGAGGAAGAAGGATGGCGTCTGGGAAAGTCTAACAGTAATTCAGCAAACGGAGCATGCTGTGCTTTCTTGAAGAGCGCCATTATGTAGTAGGAAAGCAGGACTCATTCTGGTGTGCTCTCTTCATTCAGTGTTTTGCATACTGGCTACCTGGAGGCATATAGCCACAGCCTCATGAAATTAAATAGTGTGTAGCTTTCACCCTCATGAGGCTGAATAGTCAGAGCATAGCTGGGCATACATGGGAGCAGGTTGCACACACCACAATTCCGTGTCATAAGGGTGTTTGCAAAGAGACTGACTGCAGAGAGGAGAAACTGCTAACTTAGCTGAGGAGCCTTACAGGAAAAGGTTCTCAGAGGAGAAACCCTTTGAGCAGAAACTTAAAAGGTTGAATAAGGGTTACCATGTGGGCCATGAGGGGAAGTTTGTTTTCCCAGGCAAAGGAATTGTGCAGAATTGTGGAAGGTTTGGCATGGTGTAGCTGGAGAAGGGAAACTCAGTATGCCTAGAGCATATGGTGCCTGGGAGGTGACGTGGGATGGGCCAAAGGCAGGCTGCAGGGTATGGGTGCAGGGTTTGTATGTCACCCAAGAGGAGAGAGCGTCCAACCCAGGCCAGGTGCTGGCCTTTCTCCTTACCTGCTGGTTGGTTTTAGGCAAATTGTGTTGTACCTCTGTTTTCTCTTCTCTACCAAGGAGGATAATGTTACCTACCTTGAAAAACTGTAGTATGAAACAGTTGTAAAACACTGCCCTTTGTGAGAGTGCACTTTTTTCCTTTTCACCCAGTTTGGAACACACGATTAACTGTAATAAAGGAGAGTTAAAACTCTTTTACCTGGAAACTCAACAGAGAGTGGACTGTGGGATGGGCCTGCACTTCCCCTGAATCATCACTGAGATCATTATTTGATTAAGGTATTCATCCGCTGCAATATTTTATACATTCCTAGAACATGACCCTGACACTTTCTTTGGTGTGTTCCACTCTCCTAGTTGACTTTTGCACTCATGATCAGAACATGTTATAAACCTGAACTTGTAAAGCGCAGAGTAGGGAAGAAATTTGGAGTGATTTCCATTAGTATCTGAAAATGAGCATCTGAATGAAGGTTGCCTACCATGCTTGTGTAAAGGAACTGAGATTATGTCAGCTGTATGTGTGCCTTGTCCCGATTACACAGATGGATCCAAAACTCTTGTTTTGAATAAACAGTTTTCATTCATCTAAAGGGAATGCTAGCTGAAAGATTCAATTCAGTCTATAAATTCATCAGTGACTTAACTGAAAAACCCCAGAATTATCATTGTGTATTTGTTATTGCTGAATTGTTAAAGTTCAAAATACGTGTTTAGGAGGAAATGAAGTAAAATGACACACATCTTCCTTGTTTTTGACAAAACCCTGGTAAGTAACCATCATAGCCACTGCATTAAACATGTATAGATTCTTCTCTCTTTTTCCTCTCCTTTTCTTCTTTCTTTCTTTGACTGCAGCTTCCCTCTCTCTCAAATCAGCCTACTCTCCACCCTCCTTGAATTGGGTTGAAAATCAGCTTGGACAACCCATTTATTCCCCTCCCCAGTTTGCCACCACACCCCACACATTTTTTCCAGCCTCTCTCTCCTGCCCCACCTGGTTCATTAGCTGTGGTGCTGAGTCTAGCAAGACCAGGGAGTTGATCCCTTCTCTCTTTTGTCTTCTAGACTGTGGAAGTGCTTTCTCCAGCGCCATGTTGATCTACCTTGTCCCTCTATTTCCTTGTATCAGTGGAGCATGCCTCTTTCTCTGGGTTTGTTCTAGAATCTCTCGCTCTCATTCTTCACTATCTTTCTCCTGGTATTTAGAGGTAATTCTCTGAAGTACAGTGTTAGAATGATGCTGCTAAGTGTGAAAGTATTTGTTTCCTGCACTATAGAGTGTAAGTTTTGTGGGGGGTTTTTCTTGCTGTCTTGAGGGAAAATCCCAAACTATGATGTGTGTGTGCTTGTGTGTGTGCATGTGCGTATGTAATGGGGTAGTAGGAATGTGTAAACTTTATATGTACATCTAAATATCATTCAATTCCAGTGGACTAGATTCATTACAAAAGCATAAAGGAAAAAAATGTATATAAAATGAATTTTCTCTAGAAACTATAGAAACAGAGTTATCAAAACTATTCATGCTATCATATGTTGATTTTTAAAATATAGAACTTTCAGAATCACTTTCAGAATGATTAAGAACATCATTTTATCTACTTGTTAATAAACTTACATTTGGCATGTAAACCAGATGTGAAAAGCGTATAACTAAAGACAATGATTATAGTTCCTTGATCAAGCCAAGCACGCTCCAGCCTCAGGGCTTTTCCACTCCCCATTCTTTCTGCTCAGAGTGCTTTTCTCCCTGATATCTGCGTGATTTGCTTCCCCTAGGTCTCTGCTCCAAGATCACCTTCTCAGAAAGCTTTTACCAGACCATTCCACTTTAAACAGAATCCTCTACCACTGCTCCCAAATTCTGCAAATTCTGTCTTTCCTGTGCTGCTTTATTTTCACCATCTAACAAAACACAGATTTATTTTAGTTGTTTATTGTTTCATGTCACCCATTAAAATGTAACCATCATGAAAACAGAGATGTTGCTTTATTCCCTGTTTCTCTGCAGCACCTAGAACTATGGGTGCTCAATAATATTTCTTGGGAGGAGAGAAGGAATTCAAGAAACAAGAATGGTGCCAAGTAGAGCTAAAACCTTGAATGCTTTGAGGTTTATGAAATATTCTAGTATAACAACAGTACTATTGTGAGTGTTGTGGAGATAGGCCCACTATTGGGAACAGATGGTTTAATATATTACATATTCCTTCTTTGTTAATAAATTTGAATGGTTCAATAATGAGTAACTTTTCCCTCATCAACTATCAGGTCATCCTGCTACAGCACAGTTGGACAGGAAAGGCGGTATAAATGTTTGGTCCTTTGTCAAAATATTGAGTTGGTTCACTTGGCATTTTCAACATGTGCCCAATGAGGTCTTTTGGTTTTCAGTTAGTGTGTTCATTTCCTTCTTTTTAAGTATCATTATGAACTCATAGATTTGAATATGTTTGATGGGTCTTCATTGTTGCCAGTAATACTTTATTGATGCTCAAATTGTCTTAACTTTGGCTAGTGAGAGCCTCTTCAGGTTGACTCTTGGGTCCTTTTGACATGATCCTGGTAATGGTCTAACTTCCTTTCTTGTACAACAAAATATTTTAGGACCATCATATATTTCCTACACTAGCCCTAGAATCAGCCATTTTGACAAGGATCCCTGGTTATTTTAAGAGAGACATGGTAGGGGCATCTGGGTGGCTCAATTAGTTAAGTGTCTTCCTTTGGCTTAGGTCATGATCCCAGGATCCTGGGATAGTCCCGCATCAAGCTCTCTGCTCCACGGGGAACCTGCTTCTCCCTCTCCCTCTCCCTCTGCCTGCCGCTCCTCCTGCTTGTGCTCTCTCTGTCTCTCTCTCTCTCTCTCTCTCTCTCTATCAAATAAATAAAATCTTAAAAAAAAATAGAGAGAGACATGGTAGTTAGAGACCATGGTCTGGGTGCTTAGGATGCTTATTACTTCTAATGAGTTCTCATTACTTCTAACTTACAATACTAAGTTAGCCATTACTTTTGACCTTTACTGTGGACAGAACTAGAAAATATATTTTTGGATAATTTAATGTTAATAATGAGAGCAAAGAAAGCAGAACTACTAAACTTCTATTGTATTTTCATTGCCATTAAGGGAAGTTGTATTAAAACTAGAAAGGATAGAAAGTCAGTCTTAAGGAAACCTTGAAGCTTAGTCTATTAAAGTGTCTAATACATATTAAATGTATTTAAATACACTTGGATGGATTATGTCACAGAAAGAACTTATGTATCCAAATCCAGAAATACTGCTAGTAAGCTCTGAGAAATCAGAGATGGTAGAAATTACACAATAAGCAAGAATTATCCTATTTGTAAAAGGGAATACTAAAAACTCAAAAATTTAATATAGTAAATTTCACTCTGATTTTTCATCAAATTTAGATCTGATTACAATATAAATGGCTTTAAGGATTTAGAAAAAATTGGGATTATTCTGAAGCCAAATGGATTCACTCTAACACCAGACTAACACCATTTTGTCTTATTTATAATATTTTGTAAGTCTCATATCATGCTCTATTAGATAAAATGGATAAAAATAAGTTAGAGAGGGGCACCTGGGTGGCTCAGTTGGTTAAGCGACTGCCTTCGGCTCAGGTCATGATCCTGGAGTCCTGGGATCGAGTCCCGCATCAGGCTCCCTGCTCAGCAGTGAGTCTGCTTCTCCCTCGGACCCTCCCCCCCTCATGCTCTCTCTCTCTATCTCATTCTCTCTCTCAAATAAATAAATAAAATCTTTAAAAAAATAAGTTAGAGATTAGATTTAAAAAAAGACTAAGCTAGGTCTAGTCTCAGGACACACTTTAAATATAAAGATACAAATAGGTTAAGAGTAAAAAGATTTTTTTTAAGTAAAAAGATTAATATATCACCTGCAAATCCTAATCAAAAGAATTTTTTTAAATATTTTTTTAAGATTTTACCTATTCATTTGACAGAGAGAGAGACAGCGAGAGCAGGAACACAAGCAGGGGGAGGGGAGAGGGAGAAGCCAGTTCCCTGCTGAGCAGGGAGCCTGACGCAGGGCTTGATCCCAGGACTTGGGGACCATGACCTGAGCTGAAGGCAGACGCCCAATGTGACTGAGCCACCCAGGCACCCCCTAATCAAAATAATTCTTAAGTAGCTATATTAATTTAGACAAAATAGACTTCAGAGCAAGGACTTTTACCAGAAATTAATATAATCTTGACAAAATATGGTAATCCAAGGAATGGAATTCAATTTAAAATGAGTAAACGTAATTTGCTGTGTGAAAAGACCAAAACCACACTATATTATCATTTCAATGGAACCAGAAAAAGCATTTGATAAAATCCAATATCCAATTCTGATAAAAATTTTCAACAAACTAAACATAAAAGAGAACATCTTCAATCTGTCATTGGGTATATATGAAAAATATACAGCTAATATTATACTTAATTATGAAAGACTAAACACCCCCCCCCCCGCCACACACACACCCTGCTCCAAGGTCGGGAGAAAGGCAAGTATGTTTGCTCACACCAGCTTCTATTCAGCATTATCAAAACTAGTACAATAAGGCAAGAGAAATAAATAAAGACATACAAATTGGAAAGGAAGAAGGAAAGCTGCCTATAATCTTAGATAACATGATATATGTACACGGATCCATAACTCAGTCAATCATTCCATCCATCCATCTATCTATCTAGAGAGGAAATCCTAAGGGATCTCCAAAAAAAGCTTTTAAAACTAATAATCGAATTTAAGAAGATCATAGGATACAAGATCAGGTTATAAAAATTAATCATATTTTTAGTGAGCAGTTGGAACTTGAAATTTCTATTTGATAGCCTCAAAAAATATGAAATGTTTTACAATAAATTTAATAAAATGTCAAGGCTTGTGCACTAACATCAACCAAACAAAATGCTAGGAGAATTTTAAAAGACCCAATAAACGAAAAGGTATACCATTTTCCTCAGTCTGAAGATATTGTTAAGATGTCAATTCCAAGTAAATCTGTAGCTTCAGTGCAATCCTATCAATATCATCAAGGCTTTTTTGAAGAAATGGAGAAGCTGTCCCAAAGATATAATAAGAATAACTTGGAATAACCAAAACAAAAAGAAAAAAGGAAATGTCATAGGATTTATACTACCTGACTTAAAGACTCATTATAAAACTATAGTAATCAAGAGTGTGGTATTGGTATAAGGATAAACATATAGATCAAAATAATACAAGAGAAAGCCCAGAAATGGATCCACACTTAATAATGCCTTGATTTTTGCCAAAAATGTACAGACAATATAATGGGCATTTGGATAATTTTTCAACAAATGATGCTGGAACACCTGGATATCTACTTCTGGGGAAAACAAAATGAACCAACACCCCTACCTCACACCATCTACAGAAGTTAACTTAAAATGGGTCATAGATCTAAATGTAATAGCTAAAAATATAAAATTTCCCAAAGAAAAAGCACAGGAAAAATATCTTTATGATGTTAGAGAATGGTTTGGTAAGACACAAAAACCAGAAAATATAAAAACAATTAGATATAATCAAAATTAAAAACTTTTCTCTTCAAAAGGCACTATTAAGCAAATGAAAGGCTTATTGTAGGAATCATTTCATAATGTACAAAAATATTAAATCACTCTGATGTATACCTCAAACTAATAGGAGATTGTATATCTATTACACTTCAATAAAATCAACTTTTTAAAAAAACTTGAGAAGACAAAAAAAAATTGCAAAGCAAGTTAAAGATTTGAAGAAAATATTTTCAAGCTTATGTCTAATAATGGATTTATATTTGGAACATATAAAGAACTCAATAATAAGACAAGCCTAATTTTTAGAAAAGTCAAAAGATTTGAATAAGCACATTACCAAAGATATGCAAGTGGCAAATAGACATAAAAAGAATTTCAACATCTTTAGTCATTAGAAAAATGCAAATTAAAATCATAATGACTGTGACTACATATCCATTAGAGTGACTAGAACTTAAAAGACTGAAAATACCAAGTGTTAATGAGGATATGGAACAAATGGAACTTGGATTCATTGTTGGCGGGAATGCAAAATGATATAGTTACTTTGGAAAACAATTTGGCAATTTTTTATAAAATTAAATACACAGTTACTAAAAGATCTAACATTCCTACTCTTAGATATTTGCCCAAGAGAAATGGAAAACATGTCCATACAAAGACTTGTGCTCAAATGTTTATAGCAGTTTTATTCAAAATAGCCAAACCCAAATGAATATACAAATTACACTGTATCCATGCAATTAAATACTACTCAGCAATAAGAAAGAACACAATGCTAACATATGCAACAACACTAATCTCAAAGGGATTATGCTGAGTGAAAGAATCCAGCCACAAAAAGACTAGACTACACTGTATTATTCCATTGATATGGAACTCTTGTTCCAAGTTCAAAAATCCTTTAAAAAGCGCTCTGATTCATCCAGCTGGAATCAGATGCCTTTCCCTGAATCAGGCAACCATGATGCGTTGTGATTGACTCAACTTGGGTTAAGATGGCCATCCTTGGGCCAGTCAGTGGGAGTGGAGAAATGCCCTATAAAAGGATGTATCAGCTCCCATTTAAGCCACATGATTAGAATAAAGAGAAGATTTTTCAAAACGGAGTGAGGATTTTATTGAGGGAAAACCAAAAAACAGATCACTCGTAAGTTAACAGTTGCCTGCCTACACACATGCATGGGGCACACAGTCTCTTACACATACTTTCATGCATAATACAGTGTCAAAATTGCTCCTGCCACCAATGGCTAAATATATGATGCAATCAAGTGATACAGTAAAGTGATTCAGGAAGGTGTTTGGTTCTCTGACCCTCAAGTGGTCTTGGTTCATTGGCCAGAAAAGAAGATCTTCTTTTAATGAAGCCAAATAACCTGACCTTTTGTTCTCCAAGTGACTTCAGACGGGCTAGACTTTCTACCGTGGCACCTTAAAGCCAAGAGAAATAATTGCTATATTCTCTGATCTTGAAAATTTTCCCTGGATGTAGGATTGCTGCCTCAGAGGAAAATATGAACAAATCAGTTTTAATGAGGGAGTAGTATTGAGAGCTAGTTGGGAAAGAAACCAAGAATTTTGATGTGGTGTGAGGTGTCCATGAGAAGTTGATATGAGTAGAAACATCTGGTGGAAAGGGAAATTAGATGATGATGCTGGGTTTGGAGTGGTTAGATACATAGGAGCCATCCTCCATACCCCCAACATCTAATCCCTCACTAGGTCCTGCCTGTTTTACCTCCTAAATATCTCTGGAATCAGAGCACTTTTTTCTCCATATTAGTATCACTACCCAAGTTTAAAGCTACCATTATATCTCCCCTTGACTCTAGATCCATCCTCATCTACACTCATCTCCTTTCTCCAATCCATCCTCATACTATAATGAGTGGACTTTTCGAACTGAAAATAAAATTCTGTCTCTCCCATGGTTAAAGACCTCCATTGTTTTTCTGTAGCTTTTAGGTTAAAAACTAAAATCCTAAGTATATGCCTCCAAGGACTGTGCTCTAGAATGTGCCCCAACCCACCTCTCTTGCCTCATCTCCTACTGTCCTTCTGCTTGCTTCAGCAACCCAGCTACACTGGCTTTCAGGGACCTGCCTTATTGCCCTCACCCCAGGACCCTTGCATATGCTCCTCTCTCTGCTGGAGTATTCTTGCATAGTTAATCATGTTCAGTCCTTCTGAATAGAATTTGAGCACCGCTTTCTTGGAGAATATTCTCTTGGTCAGATTCTTGGCTAAATCATTCTTGTGGGGCAGTGGGGCTTTCCTTCGTTTGGTTTGATATCATGCCCTCACTGATATGAAAATGCCCACTGGACTGTCAGCTCCATGAGGGCAGAGAGCACCTCTGTTTTACTCACTACTACCAGCATGTAGAAGATACTCAGTGAATATTTGCTAAATGATTGGATGGGTGGATGGTGGAAGGCAGAGTCATTTCCTGGAAGAAAATGTAAGAGTAGGATTGTAGTTTTGCTTTATTTTGTTTTTAAAGGAAAGAAAACACACAAAAAAATTAAAAACCACTCTCAGATTATTTGGTTATGGAGTAATATAAAGACCTTTCCCACTGGATGGGGAAGTCAGATTGAAATAAGAGGATGAATAGCTTTGACTTCACTATATGTAATTCAAGTTGGGGCTGTAAGAGGTAGAATTTCAGGTTAGGAGAAATAAGTACAGAGGAATGCCCTGTAGTTTTGGCACTGAAGACATTGCTCCCTTTTCTGATAAACTGAATTTCTGCAGCCTGGGGAAGGCGGGACTCACACTAAGGGAGTTTAATATTAAAGGGAGTTTAATATGCGTGATCATTTCCTAGAGCTTAGAGAAAGGTAGGGCAACAGAAATAAAACTAAGAAATAGACAAAGGGTACATTTATTTGACTGAAGATATTTTTAAAGAACCTTGAGAACCACAGGAGCTCCTCAAGATGTTGATGTAATTGAATATAATTTATCTGGGATTGAAAGGAATAATAAAACATTTTTCACTTAAGTGCATCTGGAGGCATTTGAAATTGGACTCTTGATGGTGGCCTATGCTTGACTGTGTCCTCAGTGCTTTGTCCTTGGGCTGCAGACTGGAAATGTGTTTTAGAGAGTAGACATGGAGCACAAAATATTAAATGAACTTTACCATATTCAAAATGCCCAACAGTGTAACATCCTCCTTGTTTGGCAGGGAAAGGACTCAACATTTGGAAACTCAGCAGTGCATTAAGTATTTTAATAATCATTGTTGACACACAAAGCATATGGCCTTTCAGAACTCACTGGGTCAAACGTTGAAGTCTTCTTCTAGGTTTCTAAAATTACTTTACAGAATTTAAACAAAATAAATTAAGGCACATTTCAAAGGATATTAATGCATGAGCTTTGTATTATAAGCAACTGAAGTTTTCTTATAGGATAAAAGAATATCTACGTAAAGGAAAAAGCAAAATCCACAGCCCCCAAAATTAATTTGCATTTAATGAGAAGATCTCGAACCTCCCCATTAGCAGGGCAGTCTTGTGGATACCTTGTATTTATTGTTTACTCCTATTCATGCTCAGATATCCCCCCCTCATCTCAGAAGCCTTTATTGCCCACCTGCTGATCATTTATATCCATTATCTGTGGCCACAATAATGCTGTGAAATAAGCAATTCTAACATTCAGTATCTTAAAACAATAGGCATTTCTTATTGCTCACAAGTCTATGGGTTAGCAGGGCAATTCTGGTCTCTGTTAGGCTCACTCATGAGTCTGTGGTCAGCTATGGGGCAGGAAGGGCTTCTGCTCATCATGGGTGGCCTCCCCCAAATCTCTTCGGGTCCACTGGCCAAAGGCTGATCTGTTGGGGCAACCGGGCTCTCCTCCTTGTGTCTCTCGCTTGCACAAGACTCTCACAGCCCTCCAGCTGGCCAGCCTAGGCATATTCTCAGGTTGGCCTGGGCATATTCTCATGGCCATCTCAGAGAAGCAAGAAAGTGGAAACATGCTAGCATTTTTTTTTCAAGCTTCCAGTTTCATCACATTTGTTAACATCTCACTGGCCAAAAGCAAGTCACATGCCAAGCCCCGAGTCAGAGTGGGAGGAGCCTACAAAGTTAAAGGGAAAAGGGTGGGGATACCGGGAGGCCAGTATTTGGGGCTTTAATGACATCAACCTACGTTCCTGCCCTACACCACCCCCAGCATTAACCAATCCCTGTTCTGCGCTCTTAGTTTTATTGTTGTATTTTTCCCATTGCATTATAATATAGTTGCTAATTTGTCTTCTCTGAAATACTAGAGGGTCCTTATTCCTAAGCGTATTCATTCATAAGTATTTACTGACCCATTGCTACAAGTCTTATTCCTTTATAGAGGCCCCAGTACCTAGCACTAGTCCTGACACATAATAGGCGCTCACGAAATATGTGCTGAATGAATGCATATGTGAAAGTTCATACCCATATTAATCTCCTTCTCCTTCAGAAGAAAAGGGTGGAGACAGATGCCTCTCAGGATCCCATTGAGGAAGTTTTCCTGGCCTGAGCAACTGGTGAACCAGTGAGGGCTTGCAGTGAGGATCTCAGATGCTTTGAGACATCTTTCTCTTCACATTCTCCCATTTCTTCCCTCTGGAACTTGGGTTTTCAATTAGCAATAATCATGCCTCGGATAAACTCATGGGCTACGATACTGCCACTGTGCGAAGCTGGAACTTGGGTTTTCTTTTTTGTGTCTCCTTATTCCTCTCAAAGGAAGATAGAAAATCACTACTTTTAACTAATTCTAAATTCATTTTATAGTCTGTGCTCCCAGGCATCTTTGCCTAGAGTTTCTCCACTCTACAGTGGGAAATGATTGAACTCCCGGATTTATTTAAGCTCATGGTGTGGTCAGTTTGGGAGCAGCTAAATGGCTTCCATTTCTCTGGTTTTCCCGGACCTGTAGACCAAAGATACAGAAGAATTCTTAGAAAATGTTTTATATAGTTACAGATACAAGACTCTATTCATATAGGATATTAATTCTATCAAAATGGTGTTAAATGCATTGGCTCGTTGTTTTCCAATTCCATATAATCTACAGGAGAAACTTGGGTTTCTGGGTAGAATCACAATTTCGAACTTCTTGATTTTCCAGTGACCAATATTAAGTTGCTTGAGAGGCAGAATGGTGTGGCTTTGGAGTCAGGCAGGCTAATCTAGAATGGCAGCCATGCTCATTTAGTTACTTCCCCAGATGAATCCTCTTACCCTCAGCAGTCAGAGAGGGTAATAACAGAGGCTAAAAGAGAATGGCTGGCATGTGGTAAGTGAATTGTATTAATTGTTCAATTGTATCAATTGTATTAATTGTGAATTGTAGCTATTGTTAAATCGCTTCAATTGTTAAATTGTTATAAATGGTAACAGTTTTATCAATTGTTGCTATTATTATAGAATGTCCTATAATCTTATAGGCTGTGACTCTAAGTAGTATTATCAGTGGTAAAAATTAATGTTTTATATCAATAATCTTTGTGTTTATTTTTACTAAAAAATAAAATCATTTCTAAAACAACTTTATAGGTTATACCTTAAAATGGTACTTAGACACTTTACCTTTTGAAATGGCCTGGAAAATTTCTTCATTCAGTCACCAAATATATATTCAGCACCTGCTTTGTACCAGGTCACCAGGTGCTGAACATGCAATGGTGATCAAGGTAGATGTCACCCTTGCCTCCTGGTATCCTGTGATGGAAGAACTATCACTAAAGAGTCAGCATTACTCCCAGAGTAATTACTTACCATTACTTACCAGTTATCTACCTACTAACTACAACTGCATGAATTATCTGAAATAAAGTGGTATTTGGCTTGCTTTCCCTGGTTAAAATATAGTGTGATGATGCTTCAGATTAGAAGAAGGAGAAATTTTGACTTACCCTTTTTAAAGTAGCTGTATTATTTTTAAAACCTATTTTATTTTTTAAGATTTATTTATTTTACAGAGAGAGCATGCACAAGCATGAGTGGAAGGAGGGGCAGAGGGAAGGGAGAGGGACAAGCAGACTGCGCTGAGCATGGAGCCCAAGGAGGGGCTTGATCCACGACCCTGAGACCATGACCTGAACTGAAATCAAGAGTCAGAGGCTTAACCAACTGGGCTACCCAGGCACCCCTTAAAAGCTTCCATTTTATTATCAAGTGTATAGAATTGACATTTCTGAATTTTTTACTCACCTCCATTTTGAACTACTACATGGCTGAGGGATAGAGGGAGAATTGCTTGTGTACCTACTCAGTAATAAAAACTTGAAAGTTTATCAGCTTTTTAGGCTGCGTCACAATTCTCTTATTATGTGGTATCCTCGGTTGGATCTTGGAACAGAAAAAAGGACATCAATGGGAAATCTAGTCAAATCTGAATAATGTCTGTTGTTTAGCTAATAGGATTGTGTCAGTGTTGAGTTCTTATTTTTAACAGATGCACTGTGCTATGTAAGATGCTAGCATTAGTGAAGCTGAGTGAAGAATATACCAGAAGTCAGCTTCAAAGAAATATAGGGAAACAAACAACAGGGTGAAGGTTATTCCTTTGCCACCGTGCATGTTCCCAGACTTCTCACCACCATGGTTACTCAGTGAATGCTCTGAGAGGAGAGGAATTTTAACTTTTGACTGACAAATAGGATGGCAAATCTGCTGTGAAATCATCATATGCAGTACTGTTGTTGAAGTCCTTTGAAGGTAAAGAATGGATATTGTAGGATCTTCTCGCTTGCCTGGAATTTTCAAAGGTGTTTTCTTGTGTGAGAAAGATAAGCCCACTATGGGTCTCCCCTCACTGGCAAATTTTAACCACCTAAGAGTCTGAGTGGTTCAAAAGCTCCCTTTTACTTTCATAGGTACAAACACAAGTACGACTTGCCAAAAAAAGCTTTGACAAATTGAAGATGGATGTGTGTCAGAAAGTGGATCTTCTTGGAGCAAGCCGATGCAATCTGTTGTCTCATATGCTAGCAACGTACCAGGTAACAAAGTGTTGTTGGTTATAGTGAACCAAGAATGTTACGAGGTTTAGGGGGACAGAAAGACAGTGTTGGAGCTAAAACTATGGTTTGGGCATTATGAAGTTCTGAATGTCTGGCTCACAATTTACTTTCCACCCCTCTCCCTTCTAGTAGACCTACAGTTTACTCAGACTGAATATTAGCTATTTCCTGTGCACACACTGCTTTCACACTTTCCTGCATTTACTTAGGTGGTTCCATCTGCCTGAGTGCCCTTCCCCTCCATTGTACCTTTTCATAGTCCCCTCTGTTTGACGTACCGGTCTGAGTATCGCGTCCTTCAGAAAGCCTCCTCTGAATTCACTCTGCGTTGTGGCCTCTACTTCCCATGGCACCATCAGTCACCTACTCATCAGGTTGTCATAATTCAAGGAACTATTAATTTTTGTCTCCTTCTAGCCTGAGTTCCTTCAGGATAGTACTCATATCCAACAACAGTGCTTTTGGGCACCAACTGAGTGTAGGAGGCCAAATTCTGGGTGTTGTAGGGAATATAAAAATTAGTAAGACCAAATTCCCTGTCCTCAAGGAACTTAAAGTTTCAGAAGGAAATCAGATATAGTACATACAGTCTGACTATATTTTCTGTACTTCAAGGAGAAAGCAGGGTGTGTGTGCTAAGTGAAATAAGTTCTACAAAATCCAATGAGGTTTTGAAGAGGGACAAATCGAATCAGCGGAGGGATCACAAAAGTAGATTGGTAATGATCCCTGGGTTTTGGGGGATGGATCACATGGGACAAGTACAGAAAACAGAGAGAAGAATGGTGGAGCATTATTAGCCATGGGAGGCAGTATTTGGGGGAACTGGGAAGCATTGAGTTTGGCTGAAATACAAGGTATAAAGAGGGGCATAATGGGAGACGAGCCTGCAGGGATGAGTTGGAATCCTGTTTTGGAGGGCCTCGAAAGCCACAGATGGGCACCTTTCTCCAGGGCCTGTGGCTAGAACTGGGCATTCGAAACATTAATAGCTGCACTCTCTTTCCTTACAGACCACTCTGCTTCATTTTTGGGAGAAAACTTCTCACACTATGGCAGCCATCCACGAGAGCTTCAAAGGTTATCAACCGTATGAATTCACTACATTAAAGGTATGAAAGCTAGAGAGGCCATTAGAAAATCTTATGAGAAGTGATGTTTTGTTTACATCACAGAGTGTCCCTGGCAGCAATCATCATTACTGCAACAGACTCCCAATGTCAAAGAGGGAACTATGCCCCCTAGTATAGTCTTTTTTTTGCATCAGTATTCGTCACAGCAATACAAAAACACAGCTGGAATCTTCGGGTACATATTACTGGAAGGTGAATTGTGGGGACTGGTCCTGTTTCTTTAAATGACTTGTTTGATGTTGTTAAAGGGAAGATTGTCCAAGTCTAGTATACTCCATAACTTTTTAATTATTAAATTCAAATATGCTCACTTGGAAAGGTATTTGTCTTTCCTCTGTTACTTCTGACAAATGTCATTTTATTCTATGAGTATCATCTAATACAGAATTAGATTTTTCCATAAGACTACAGGAATATCTTCCAGTCGAAAAAGCAACATTAAACTCAGTGATTTCTCAACTCAGAGGGGCTATATGCAAATATCTGATTTTCAGGATTGCAACTGAAGGTGGAATCATTTTGGTTGTTGAGGGAGAATGCATGTCGAGAAGGAAGTGACTTGGGTTCCAAAAGGATTTTGAGAATGAGAGAACGCTAGGTACTTTGTTGCCAGGTCATATCTTTGGGTAAAAAAAGACCAGGAAAGAACTTGTTAATACCTTGAAATTACCTTCCTTCTAATTTTTCAGGTAATTTGTAAATGACTCATCGCCTTGCTTGAGAAAACATTAAAAAACCTTTTTTTTTTTTTTTTTGCTTTAAAACACCTCTCTGATTTTGAGATGTTTATAATGTCACTGCATCTATAAAAGTACTAAGACGGAAACCTTTAAGACCCTGGCCCTTTAAATGAAAGTCCTAAGAGGAACCCAAAACAGTTTCACCTTGAGATGCACCTGCCCTGACTCCAGACAGGACATCTGGCCAGTGAAGTTTGTTCTTCATAATCCTCCCGTCAGCTGGTCATTTGCTCATGTATTGGCACTCGCTGACATGCGGCATGGTAACCGGATTCAGAATGTGCCCCTTTTTTGCTCTGTCGGCTGGACTGAAGCATTTGAGGGGAAGGACTTTTTATTTCCTAGGTATCGTCCTTTGTCCAGCCAAATGATCTATATCCAGTGAACCCAAAGCCTTTCTTATCACGTCATCAGTATCACCAATGTTGGTAAGACTGTATTCCTTCCCCATAATTTATTGCCCACTTTTAGCACCTTAGGAAGCAGCTATCCTGACCAAGCCATGTTGATTAAAATTATTACAACTCTCACTCTTCACATTTCTTACATAGGACTAAACATAATCCCGTCACTTATTCTTTGATAAGGTAGAGTTTTAGGTTTTAGGGTGTGTATGTGCATCAGATTTTATTTTATAATAAATACAGTTTCAGAGTTTGTCTTTTGAAAGACGACTGTACGTAACTCAAATCAGCTAGGTGGAAGATGGAATGATATCTTCTGCAAATACGATTTAAAGGAAGTTCAGGTTTGAGTTAATTGCATATAAAGTACAATATGAAATTGAAGTTGTGCCACAAGCATGGAAGAATCCTTATGTGTCGCTCTGGCCTCCCGTGTTGAGGAAAATATGGCTCTTTAATTGTTGCCATGATATTTATCCTGCAGAGAGAATCAAGCTGATTATGTTAGAGGATTTCTGGGCAGAGAATTTAGTGAAAGTTTGATGGCAGTGGTTCAGGATATAATTACAAATATTTTGGGCACATGACTATCCATTGCCTTTTACATCCCCAGAGTCTTCCTTAAATTATGGTTTAAGTAACAGTTTATGGTTTAATTGTAATATAAACTCAGTAGAAATAATATATCTGTTGAGGTATAATATAATTATAGTAATATTAAGAATGTTAAGTGTCCAGTAATCAACCGACTAAACTAGGCTGTTATTACTTTTCTAGAATGCTATTCGTCTAGACTTTTCAATGATGTTATATTAGAATCACAAGCTAGTCACTAATTATTTTCTTGATATGGACCTAAACCTATATAATAGAATCCTGTTATCACACAGCTCATTATTGCACACATAGAGACATGTTACATATCATCTTGTATGTCACAAAACATGAAAATGAAAATCACTAATACCTTGTGTATTACCACCAGGCATGAAGATATTACCTGACTTAGCAACCTCTTGCACTAATGTATTTTTTTAAACATACCTTGTATTTAAAAGATTTTGATTTGATTGAGTCATTTTCAATATATGTCATTTTCTTCTGAATGGCACTATATATTGATAATGGCTATTTTGAAATTTAAATAAATATTTTCACAATTTATTTGTTCTCTGGATTTACCTAAGCAAATAGCCCCTGAAATGCCTTTTGGGACTCTGGCTAGAAAGAAAACATTGTCTTTGGAGAGGTTTGCCAAGCTCTGTTAATGAAAAGCAACCCATTTGTTTTCTTTGCTGCGGGGTGTATTCTGAGTGTTGGTAATTGTGCCACTGCAGCTGGATTTCCTGACTGTTAGTTTTATGCTTGATGAAGGATGATAATTAATGTGTTAAACACTCGATGCATCCTGTTTGGAGGGGAGAGACTTCTGCTGCAGAATTACAGGGATGTAACTCATGCCCCAGAAGTTTTAAGTTTTATTTCTAATGAACCTTTCTCTAGAAAATATGTGTCATTCTTTCCCAAAATAATTTTATTGTAAAAATGAATTGAGTCTCCACCTCTTACAACTTGAAAAATACCCAAGTGACTATGTTGACATTTTGCAAATATTTTGTGGGGATGTTTTATGTGACAACTATTGCTTTTTCACTCAGGCCTGATATGGTTCTATTAATTGTACCTTTATTGACATAATCCTTCATCATTTAAATTTTATGATTAAGAGATTTTTGTAGCATTTTAACTTTATGGGAAATTTAGCATTGAAATTTAATATTACAAAAAATTTTTTTAATACTACAATTTTTTTTAATCTAAATGCAGCAAAGCTCAGATTTAAAGTGGAGAGAACCATCTTTTTAAGTGGTTTCCAGTAAAAGAAGCAATGTTCTAATCTTGCATTTTCAAACAATAAACATTTATTGTTTCGTTAAAATACTACTAAACATAGGTATTTTGCATGGGTTATTATTATGTTAATTTTATACTGATTCCAAATCATCTGAGAATGCCTTTCACATGGTAGAAATAGTCATGGAGATAGGAATGGAATATTTCTAGCCATATCTCAAAAGCACTGTCACTTTTTTAGAGAAAGTAATTTACACCATGAGTTTAAAAGCATTTTTTTAGAAAGCTAAATGAAATGCTGTCTGTAGGAAAACAGTGCCCTGTCTTAAATTACCAACCCTCAGATGTGGTCGTGTTTACTTCATCCTTCCAGGATGCCATTTACTTACACATTTCCCCACAGATCCAAAACAGGCTTCAGAGAAGGCAAAACAAAAACAAAAACAAAAGCAAAAGTAAAATACCCCTGTGGAGTCGAGTTGGCTTTTCCCTGGAAAAATCTAAAATTCTATTTGTATTAGTGGTCTTTTCTCCCCTCTTATGTGGGTTGAGTTAGATGTCTTTATAGAGAAGTGAGCACTGGGGGCCCTTTGAAAAAATGGACACACCCACTGGGAGCTGGTTGAGGGGAAGGCATATCCTTCTCTGTTGTTTTTGTTTGTTTGTTTGTTTGTTTTTGCTTTTCAAATCATTCTAATAACCTAGCAGTGATTCAAAAGGAGGATGCTACCATGATGGATTTACACAAGCATGATCAAGGGCAACGATGAAACCGGATTCCAAAGAGCAAGGGTGCTAAGAAGGCTTCAATGCTCACAGTTTGAAGAGCTTGGTTTCGGAAAGTCTCTGAGGGGTAGCAGAAGAGACATGAAGTTTAGGGGACCCTCAGAGGACAGGGCGCGGTTGCTGGGTCATGAGCACCTTGAAGCGTTTCTTGACGGTGATTCGGTGTCTAGAGTATTTGTCATCTGGGGAGAACCGAGCAGGATGCACTGAGCAAGTCTGTTGTCCCATAGGGTCAAGCTTCTTCAGCGTATAGACTCGGTCTCCCTGCTCGTTGAGGTAATACTGGAGAAACATGACCACACCGAAGCCAGAAATTCTAATTTTGTCTGCTGCTCTTTCTAATGGTCTCACGTGTTTCTGTTGTTGTTGTTTTTTTTTTAAGAGATCAGAGTGCCTGTATTTAATGAAAATGGCCAGTAGTAAAATCGAGTTCTGTGATGTGCCCCATTCCAGTGTTTTTAGCAGGAAAGCCAGGTGTTTTACTCTGGATATATGATAAAACAAAGTAGGTAAGGTCAGAAGCTCTGGAGACAGCCAGACCTGGCTTTAACTTTGGCTCTGACACTTGCCAGCTATGTAGTGGTGGTGGTGGTACCAGTGATCCCACAGTGGGGGGCATGGGGATGGAATTATCAAGAATTCTAAAGTGGATCCAGAAGACAGCCACTGGTAGTATCAATACAGAGGGTTTTGTTGGGTTGCCAGGTTCTGTAGCCTAGTTTAAGTTACTTCCTTTCTGTTTTTACCCTAGATGATTAGTTTTGCAGTGAGTTTCGCAGGCAAGGCTGTGAATGGCAGTGGGATAGGCATCCCAGACCTCGCCCAGGATGACCCACTCCCTCTCTGACTCCCACAGATGCTCTGGCAGCTCCATTTCCAAACCTGTGCTTTGGCCCTGCAGGCCCTGGTCTGGGCTGAGAGAATTCCCCCAGGGATAGGAAAGGGCAGGGCAGGCCCGCAAGCAAGAAAGGCAAGGAGGCTTCCCACTCTGCAACAGGGCTAATTCTAAAAAAAATGTACTTTGACTTTGCAACTGGCTTTTGCCCTGCGCCAGGATTTTAACTAAGGAAACCCGAATTTGAAAACCTAACTTTGGGTATGTTCAAAAATAACCATTGAAACAGATGTGCCAATGTTCCCTCTCTTCTCTCTTGGGGTCTAGGACTTAGCACTCTTATATGGAACATCATTCTGGAGAACAAAATGCTTTTAGCTTTCACAATTCAAAAAACATCCTTCTCTAAATTTTGTTTTTCTCAAATTTGTATGCCTAACAGCCTTCTTCCACCCACCTCCACATTTCTCAGTTAATCACTTGAACATTTACCAACAAGCCACACGGCTCTGTAGTTACTTGCTTTGAAAATAAAGCCATAATAGTTTTTATGAAAATTGGGTAAATATCTCTGCAGTGCTATTTTAGTTGCCAGTCCCAACATGGCAATTATTCATGGCGAGCATCCAGAATATCCTTGTAGACTTTCAAGTTTTCTCTGTGTCATTACTTTACACAGCATTTAGCAGAATGATTTTTTTTCCCCGAAGCTGCTCCAGGCCAGATCATTGCAAAATTGAGATGCATCCAAGTCCATGGGAGAGGAGGGGGCAGGGGGGCTGACCATGGCCACCACTGTAGTCTGAGGTGGACAAGCCAGAGTGTGGCTGATCATCAGTTCATCCATCCCTTGTGATGACTGGCATTGGTTCTTCCAGGCAGCTGGTGGTAGCTCAGGCTCTCCTCATAACAGTAAGGTTCCTCTCCATCCTCTGTTTCTCATTCCCTTTTATTCGAGGGGAATGGAAAAATATTATCATTGTGTGGGCAGTTCCTTAATGCCAGAAACTCTGCTAAACGTGAGGTGAAGTAACGTCTCAGAGAATTTGTCATGGTATGCGTGACTCTAATGTGCCAAGGTTGGATATTATAATTAATAATACTGTTAGGTTCAGCACTAATATATAGAAAGTGCATATATTTTATCCTCAAATAACCTTGAGAAGTTGGATCTACTTGGGTTTTTTCCCCCTATGTTTCAAATGAAAAAACCAAAGCTCAGATAGGTCTAGTCATCTGTCCAAGGCCACATGCCCAGGATGTGAAAGCCCTGGGAACAGGGATGCTCATGCTTTTCCTACTCTGCCACATGTCATTTCTTCAAGGGGGTACTTCCAGCTATGAGGCAAGGAGGGCAGGAGAAGGCACAAGGGCCACCTTTAAAAAGTTGTAAACTTTCAGTTAAAAGTAACACTTTGAAATGTTTGCACATAGGTGAAAAACATCCTCTGTATGTTAGTCCCTCAGATACCTAGGAACCTAGGACCCTTCTTTTAGAGTTTGGAGTAGTCTCCTTAATCTCCTTTGGCACTTCATGTGAAGGAGTTCAGTAAATGTTCTTGGCTCTGCTATTCAGTACTATTTCTTAACTAGTTGTAGAAGACCTGGAATCAAATATTGCTTCTGCCTGTTCATGGTTGAATGGCCTTCAGTAAGTTACTTCTCCTAAGTCTCCATTTCCATATCAGGAAACCAGGAAGACAGTGTTTATCTGGGTTTTGTGAGATATGTAAACATGGAGTGCAGTACCTAACACAAGATGAGCCCTTAAGACATCTAATTCCTTTTAGACCTTTAAAAATTGTTGATAAAAAAGCACATTTTGATTGCTCACTATGAGCTTGGTACTGTGCAGAAGCATTATCTACATTAATCCTCAGCGTTCCAAGGAAGGTATACTTGTCATTAACTCCACTGTTCTGGGGGGTGAGCAGAAGCCCCCAAGGAGTGAAGACCCTTTTCCATGTCCCAGCACTACATGATCTATTTTCATAGTGCATCTCTTTCCAGGACACTGTGATGTCTTCCCAGTAACAATTTTCCATCTTTAAAGAACAAGATTATATATCTTACTTATGATTGTGTTTATTTTTCTCTAATCTTACTTTTTGTTCTACAGTACAATTCAAGAGTACCTTCTGGTCCTAGATTAACAGTGCTCCTTATATAGTATCTTTAGAGATTTATAACTGCATGGGTGGGGAGGCCACGTGTGTTAAACGTCCATGAATTGTGTGTCTCATACACATCATTGGCCTCTGCTTTTTATTCCTCATGTGCTACCAATTATATAAACACAAATATACACACACTCAACTGAGTTCACCATCTTTTAACCATGCCTCACTATTTTCAGCACTTCCATTTCCTTTTATAGACAATCACTTGGCACCTTCATATGCATACAGTATAATTAATGGAAAGTAGCCTAAGAAAATTAAATGTTGTAATTAAAGATTAGAGAAAATGTCACTCGATTGTCAAGGCTAAACTTAAACTTAGGTCATTATATTAGGGCTGGCTGCTAGCCTTTTGTCTGTGAAATTTGTTTTGCTGAGTAGTTTTGCTTTCATTCAGATGAATGTTGCTCTTGCTTTTATTTTCCTAATACAGGAAGTAGTAACTCCCATTATTATATTAAGCTGTTTCCTTTCTAAGACACTTTCGCAAGCTCAGTCTGCGCATTTCCTCTGTCACGCTGATCTTATATATTGTGTGTGTGCTTCCTGAAACCATTTAAGCATTGATGGAAACTATTAGCATGTCAGTGCAGCCTTAAACAGAGAAAGGTTACTTAGTCTAAAAACATTCTTTCCTCTGTACAAAATGTTTTATTCTTGCACGATGCTGTATTGCTGCTAATACGTAGTGATTTTCACAAGCGATTTTAATGAAGGACCTAGTTGGACTTGGGCTCTAGAAACAGAGTGTTTTGATGTCTCATTTCTGGACGTGGATTTGAATGTGGCTTCCATCAGCCACCAATTCAAAATAGTTCCATCTGATGGCCGCCCCTGTCTGTGCAATCAGCCAGGCCTCTTAGGTTCATTTTGCCTGAGCAGGTGTTCATGTCACACAGAAAATGCTGTCACCCCTGACTTTTACAGATGCTGTAGGGTTAAGCATTTTCAGCTGAGTTGTGGACTTTAAAATACTTTAAGGAATTTACCTCCACCGCGGCCCCCACTTAGCCCTTTTCATCAAACTTTGGAGAAGCACTGGTTCACCATGTAGAATATCCTGTATTGGACAGCCACACCCAGGAACTAGTGCTGAGAGAGGAAAGGGGACGTGATTCATCCTCTGTGATGTTTCAAAGTGCCTCTAAGTTTCTTTATTAGCTATATTGTTTATCATATTTGTAAGAAACAGGTTCCATATGTGTTGTGGTTTTTTACCCTTGCTGTATAGAGGAGTATTTAGCTCAGTTTGATCTAAAAGTCTCTCTTGCTTCAAAAGATGCCACTTAAAAATATCCTAAAATTGACTGTGGTGATGGTTGCACAACTCTATGTCTATACCAAAACCATTGAATGGTATACTTTAGATGAGTGAATTCTATGGTACATGAATTATATCTCAGTAAAGCTGATGATAGATTCCCCACACAAGATTCCCCTTAGCTCAAAATTCTAATATTTAATAAATAAGCCCAGGTGTTCAGTATTAATTTTGCTTATGGTTCTATAAACTATTATTCCCCGAGGCTTTGAATTTTCTAGCTAAAGAGCTATAATTTTTAACCTTAAAGTTTAACCTTAGGTACATTAATTTATCAACCAAACACGTACATATTTAGCACCTCTCTTGTGTGGCAACAGTCAAATGGTTATAGGGACAATGGTAATAGCAGGAAGAGAGGAGCAATGGTAACAGGAATTACTAATAATAAAGTAGCAATTGGAACTGTAGCCATTCTGTTGGTGAAGCACAATAGTGACTTAACTGTGATTGTGGTGACAGGGAGCCAACAATTGAGTCCCTGCTAATGGCCCAACAGGGAAGGGGTTGAAAAGAAGGAAGGAGTGGTTTACATTACAAAGGGATTGTCTGAGAGCTGCTGGAGTGTGGTTATGAGGGGAGGTGGGGCTGGAGACAGAAGGGATGATAACCATGGAGCTGTCAAGGGCATCTCAGGGGCTTAGGCAAGCACTGTGGCAGCTAGACACAGCCGGCTGAGAGCAGACATGTCCTGGCCCTGCCTAGTGCTGATTGAGAAAAAGGAAATGCAATGAGAAGATAATTGAGCAAACCAGGAGGCCTGGACAAAGCGTCACAGAATTGAAAAGTGTGTCTTGGGGCCATCAGAACCTCAGCTGAAAATACTCCCGGCTTCACTTTGACCAGGGTTGGACCATTCTATGGGCAATAAAGCTGCTGGAAGGGTGTGTGTGTGTGTGTGTGTGTCTGTGTGTCTGTCTGTGTGTGAATAAAATGCTGTGATTGGCAGATCTATTGAAAAGAGTAAGTCTTTGACATCTGTTGAACTCCTTATGGTTGCATATTTCCAAAATACACACACACGCACGCCCAGCTTTTACCAGATGCTTTGGGGTATATGATTTTTAAAAAAGAAGAACATCTAGACTACAGTCCATATTCCAGTGGCCTTGTTTGTTCCAATAATGTCCTTTATCACATTTCCCCGTCCAGCTGATAATCATGGATCCCATTTCATTGTCATGCATTGGAGAGATATAAAGGGCAAAATAATATGATGAAGCCAGTGGGGCACAATGTTAAATATTGACGAATGTGGGTAAAGAAATGTTATCCCTGTGTGACCCCTGCTGACCTCTGTATCTTGATCTCCTAAGACTTGTACTCTTGCCCTCTACATTATAATCTCAGTGGATTCATTTTGTTCCTCCACCAAGCCGAGCTATTCCTTCCTTTAGGCGTTTGCCCTCAGGCCTCCATTTCTTCCTGAGCTGCACACGGATGCTCCTGCGTGTCTTCTGACTCTCAGCTGAAATGTCACTTCCAAGAGAGGATGTTCTTGCTCACTGAAGTAGTGACCCAGTCACTTTGTATCACCCATGTTAATTCCCTGCCTTAGAGCCATCACTAACTAGTAATTTTGTCTGTCTTGTTCACCATTGTATCTCCAGCACCCAGAACAGCACCTGGCTCTTGGTAAATGCTCTAAAACTATTTGTTGACTAAATGTACTAATCTAAATGTCCAGAAATAGTTATTACCAATGATGGCAATACCTTTGGGATGCAAGAAAATGCTTCAGAACTACAATCATAGCACATATATTCAATGAGAAAACCTTGACCTTATGTTAGAAAAATGGTGAATGAATGTATATTTACCTATTTTAATTTAATATTGAATGTTTACGATATATAAAATCTTTTCTGTATTCTCTACTCTGATGAGGAATATTTTTTATTATGAAATATGTACACATCTTATATTGCTTAAGAAGACATCTATATGCAATGATTCCAATTATATAAAGTAGTATGAGTATGAAAAACCAGAAAGGAAATACATGCAAATAATAACTAATTTTGGGGGGAAATCAAATTATGAGTAGTTTTTCCTTTTTAATTTTCCAAGCATTCTACATGTGGTTCTATTATTTTTCTAATTTAAAAAATATTTTTTAAGAAACAAAACATAATACAGAATAGATCTAATCAAATGTGAATAGGACTGTAAATACACTTTGAAGATGGAAGGACTTTCTTGAATTTGGCGTGCTTAGTGAATTAAGCTTTAAGGAAAATACCGGGAATTGATCTGGGCTTTGCAAAGACTGATCAGACTTTTGAGGGTGGACAAATAGGTAGAACTTTTTTGGGTAAAGAACCAGAATGAACAAAGATAGGAAGGGAGCAATTAGCACATAGAAGGCGATGAGGAGACAGGCCTATGTGAATGGAAAGCTCCCATTTGGAAGCCAATGGGAAGCAATCTGGGAGATAGGAGAGGATCACATTTTAGAAGATCTTTCAAATCAGTCAGACAGGTTTAGACTAGAAGTGGAAAGAAATACAGAAGTACTGTGGGTTCTTGAGGGAAAATGGTAACATGGTTGCTTGGGTGTTATAGGGAAATTATTTTGTATAAGGAGTGAGACAGAGCATAACACCAGTGTCCACCTGGCATCCACAGCAGACACTGCCATCCGCCATAGCTCTGCTCTGCAAAGACTCTGTCTCCAGACCATCTCCATCCAGTCTGCAGCTAGACATCACAAATCTGTCAGAGTTGGTGTAGGGAATGTGCTTGCCACCTTCTGTGTGTGGGTCACACTAGAGAAGAGAAAGATGGGAAGGGGAAGGATGACGAGACAGGAAGGCCCAAAGGACAGATTTTAAGGGTTCTAAGATTATAAGCAGGTTAAGTATCTTGAGATGTTTCTTGTGTAATTTGTAGGTTTGTGGTTTAATGAGAACCACAAGTAGAGATCTCTTTTTATAACTCATTATTCAGTTATTATGGAAATGTTTTGCTTTTTTCAGGTTTTGCCGCTGGTGTACAGTTTTTAGGCACTGGATTTTTTAAAAAAAAGTCTTTCCTTAAATATTTAATAAAACCTGAGAACAATAACTCCAAGAAATTATGTTCCAGAAAAAGATTCCCGCCCATTTTTAATCTACAAAGATTTGGATGCACCTGCTCTGTCCACTCGTGGGAGTTAACTTGTCAGAATATGTTAAGCCACTATTTTTTTTCTTAAAAAAAGGTTTTGTTTTCTCTTATTTTTCAAAAGCTATTTTTAGATTATAAAATCACAAAATTAAAAATAAAATGAAATTGTCTCATCTTTGGGGGAGAAAACTTCTACTCTGTCAGTGTGTGGGCTGCAAGCAGAACAGAATGTTTATCTTTGCTGCATGTTAAAGATGGAAAATAAAGTTAGCAATAGCCAAAAGGCCTTCTTTTGAATAACTTATCACAAAGGGGAAAGCATAAATCTAGTGGCAAAACAATTCTCCTCTGTAGGCTAGTATTTCTTGGATGGGTCTGAGAACATTTAAAATTTCTTTTCTGTCTACTTAATAGGATCAAAGGTAACCTCCCCAAACCTTGAATTCAAGGTTTGGTTTCTGGACCAGAGGAAGTTGAGTTTTTTATTGATCTTTCTCTCTCTTTTTTTCCTTTTCATTATCATGATCAAGAGCTTACAAGACCCTATGAAAAAACTGATTGAGAAAGAAGAAAGGAAGATCACCCAGCAGGAAAGTGCAGAGGACACCGTGGAAGAGCCAAGGCAGTAAGTTATGGCTGCCTCTCTTGGCAAAATCTTTATTTCCACAGGCAAGGGCGGCACAGTCCTCACTGACCAAGTCTGTTGGGGTCTCAAACACAGGCCGGTTGCTTGATTTCCTCACTTCTCTGGGTTGATGTATTAAAATAAAGCCCAGACTTGGCCTGCACATAGTCCTGCTCAGCCAGGACTCATCCCAGTAAGAGACCCATTTCTTGGGTCTTAGAAGGAGCACACTTGTGAGGAGTTGACTGGGACGAGAAAAGGCACACATCTCCGGTGCTCTCTGACTCTCTGTCTGGTGGCCTCAGCCCCAGCTTTCTGCTCTCTCAGGCTTCTGGACCCAGTCTGGTCCTTTTGTTACCATCATTTACAGAATCCTGTCCCAGATCGGAAATCCCCCGACTTTTTCTCTCGTAGAAGGAAATAACCTATGAAATTGCCTCAGGAGACATCGAGTACTAAGGTGTTATCATACAAAAGTGTTGGGTTCTGACATTTTGTTTCCTACTCTTCAGACCTTCTGTTTTTCCCTCTGTGAAGCAGAGTGCAGAAAGTGACTGCTCCATCTCCATTTCTTGCCACTTTACAAAGAAGGGGCCTCTGGTCATGTTACATACTGAGACAAATTTCTCAACATATGTGGTGCATGATGTGTCCTGATCCCAGTCGGCAAGGAAGTTTCAGTGTGAATCCTTTCCTATTGAGATATCAGGGCTTGCAGGAACAGGGTTAGTCTTGAACTGGCCGACCTAGGAAAAGTGGATTACCTTACCTCCGTTTGGGATTCTCTCTCCACACAAAAAAATTTAGATGATAACTGTGTGGTAAAACTGGCTTGTATTTTTACTGTGTTTCTGAAGTTTCAAATACATATTTTTGTCCCACAGAAGTATTTGCTGCCAGTATTAGCCTTTTTAATTTTATTTATTATTTATTTTTTTAGTGGAGGTAGGGGCAGAGAGAGAGAATCTCAAGCAGACGCCCCACTGAGTATGGAGCTCAACGCGTGAGATCCTGAGATCATGATCCAAGCTGAGATCAAGAGTCAGACTGAGTCTTAACCGACTGAGCCACCCAGGCACCCCAAGCCTTTTTAATTAAAGCGAATACTAGAAAATTCTGTTAGTGTAAGACAAAGAAAGGTTTTCACTGTGGGAACAGCTGTAGAATATGATCTGAAACTAATAAAATTGACTATTTTAGGGGGAAGCAGTTTAACCTATTCCTGGTAATAACAGTAATGCTTAGTACCCTTTAGTGAGCTCTACTATATACGAAGTGCAATGTCAGGTGCTTTGTTACATGTTTTCTCTACTCATTCTCACGACAACCCTTTGTGTAATCAATGCCAACATTTCCTCATTGTTTAAATGATGGCAGTGAGGCTCAAAAGAAGTGAAGGGACTGCCCATGGCTCCTGGTGTAGTAATAGGCAGGACCTGGAATGAGTTCTGGTACTTTCTCTTCACCCATATATGTTACTGCAATCAAAGTATTAGCCTTCACTCAGGAACCACCCGAGATTGTCTCGATTAGTTCTCCTTAATTTCAGGTTTCTCCGTTATGTTAGTACTTCATTTTTAAAAGCTCAAAAAGTGTAATTCAGTAACTATTTTAAATGCAAAATGGAAATTTAGCAAGATTTTTTTTTTTTTCCAGAAATAGCAGGTAAAGGTGCTTTAGAGGGAGGTTCAAAGGTACCAGCTGAGTCTCAGGGTGGTGATATGTCTCTGCCATAATCTTAACCGGTATGGTGAGAGTTCAGTAGGCAACAGTCTTCTGGATTTGAGACGGATCCTGCTTTTGCTTTTCAGCCTTAGTAATTTAGCTAACCTCCTGAGGTGTCCTCTCCTATAACAGCAGGAATCAGAATAAACACTCACTTGCGCATCAGTTTTTTAACTACGTTTTTAAAAGTGATAACTGTACAGTATCTATTTTAGTTATACTTAACTGCCCACCTAGATATTTACAGAATATATGACTTATGATGAAACCAAATTCAGTTCTTAAGATGCTACTAACCAGCCTCAGGAGAGGAAAAAGCCAGCAAAAGTATTTCCTCTTAAAATGAATAGCATGTAAATGACTATATGTTCATGTGTGTGGGCACATGTCTGTGTGTTGTAAGTACAGTAATATTGTACAGAAGAATCTGGCTGTATCATAAATATAAAATTTTCAGAACTATATTACTAAACTTTTTTTTTAATTTTAAGGTTAATTTCATTAGAGGATGAAAACCAGCACAAGGAGTCTTCTAGTTTTAAGAGTAAGTTTTGATTTTTATTTAGAATTGCTTCTGAAATACTACTGCTCAGCAACCAATTCATTTTCTTTTTTTTTTTTTCATTTTTTTTCATTTTTTTTTTTTTTTCATTTTCTTTTTTGGCAGACTGCTCCTACTAGGCCTTTCTTCTTTTCCATTTGAGAAAATACTATATTAATTTGCTTATTTTTTTTTTACCATTTCGGTTTTAAATTTTCAAATATCGGTGATGCCAACTAAATAGCATTATTGGGAGAGGGTTTTATATTGTGAGCCAGAAAATAGCACCGTCAGTCACTTCTGCAGCAGCCTGTCAGAGGAGCATCCGAAATGGAGAATTAACAGAGAGCAGTTTCTTTTACAACAGATGATAACATTTCTGCTATTGCCATTACTAGTTCTAACTGCCATTTGGGCTGTAAAAATAGTTTTAATAAGATTACATGATCAGATTGGGTGAGTTGGTTTCCACCGTGTTGTGGGGTGGGGGCCTGGTCTTTGTTGGGAACAGCTGGGGAGAGCTCAGACGGCTCTAGCAGGTGATGCCTGGGTCTGCTCTGTAATGAGTCACATCTGTTCCCTTGGGTGTGCTGCTCCTCCGATGGTTGGGAAAGCAGTCGGAGAGTTAGTAGAGGATGCAATGTGCCATGAAAGGTTTGTCAGCTATTCCTGGCTCCTGCCATGATGGCCAGTTCTTTCACTGGTTCTTATAATGGAGTGGAGGGTACAGTAAAACGTGGTGGGACTAAGGTGATGTAATGCTGAGCTTTTCACTGGGACTCAAACCCTCAGGGATGCAAGAGAAAGCTTTACAGGTGATATGGAGAGAACTGAAATTACCCCAACCCTCTGCTCAGCCTGGCCCTCGGAGGGAGGGGGGGGTGCACATCCGCCTTTGCCTCACTCCAGCCTTTGCTGTGGCAGCCCCTCCAGGAGATAGGAGGAGGCAAAGCAGACCCTGGGACTTCCTTTCTCTTTTCCTCCACCCTCTACCTTCCTTCTGTCTTTCCTCCTACTTTTCCAACCATTTGCTTCAACTGTTTTATTCTCCTCCCACTTTACTGCTTCATTTGCTTTTCCCTCATCTATCTTTCAAAAGAAAACAAAAATCTCTCACCTATCTGCCTCTCTAACTAGGCTTCATATCATCATTTCATGCACGTAGTCCCTCCCTGACTCACATATTTGTTCGTTTGTTCAACAGATATTTATTTTAAAATTTTATTTATTTATTTGAAAGAGAGAGAGCACGTTGAGCAGGGGGAGGGGCAAAGGGAGAGGGAGAGAGAAAATCTCAGGCAGCCTCTGTGCTGAGCACAGAGCCGATGCAGGGCTTGATCTCACAACCAGGAGACCATGACCTGAGCCAAAACCAAGAGTCGGACATATTAAGTGTCCCCTGAGCCACCCAGGCGCCCCTGTTCCACAGATATTTATTGAGGGCTGCCTGTGTGGCAGGTAAGCAGTAGGCTCTAGGCACACAGTAGTACACCAGACATATTCAGACCCTTCCCATGATGGGGCTCACAGTCAAAAGGGGAAACAGGTGGTAATCTGATAATCTGCACAAGCAATTGGGCAACTCCAACTTTGATAAGAGCTGCAAGTGTTCTGGGCAGGTGCAATAGGAAGACCCCACCTGTTTAAGGGGCTCATGGACCTAGCTAAGTCAAGTGCTGTTGCAGGAGTTATCAAGGTAAAAGAAACAGCCTGGGCCAAGACTATGAGCCAAGGAGGACCAGGAGAAGGTGAGAAAGACACTGTTTCGGAGACTGAGAGAGGGAGCAAATGACAGGAGACAGAGAAGCAGGTCAGCCTGATGCTGTTGGGCATGTAAGAGCTCTCTGAGTGTATTGATCCACACCTCCAGCCTCAGTATCTCTTGGGTGTTGACAGCATGAATTATGTTGTAGGAATCTAGAAATATTATAGTTTTGAGGGAAAATGTAAACTCCAGTTTATTATGTCTTCAAGTTACATATCAATATAAATCACATAATATGAAAGAATCAAATTTTTTTCCCTTGTGTAGTATGTTCACTTGTTTATGGTATTTGCATAATATTTTGAGATTGCAAATGTTGATTACCTTGTTTTATGTATACATAGAATGGAATCCACCATAATTAAAGTGTCATCTGTCTTATTTTGTGACCTACAGAAAGTCTAATGTACATATGAGCAAACCCAAGGTTTTTTTTATTATTATTACTCATTTAGGAGAGAGAGACAGAGAGCATGAGCAAGAGGGGAGGGTCAGAGGGAAAGGGAGAAGCAGACTCTCCACTGAGCAGGGAGCCCAAGACGAGGCTAGATCCTAGGACCCCAGGATCATGACCTGAGCCAAAGGCAGATGCTTAACCGACTGAGCCACCCAGCCACCCCAAGCAAACCAAGTTTTAAGGCTGTTGTGTTGTATATACACACATACAAACACATATACACAGACACACACTTTATTATTTAGAGCAGTTTTTAGTTTACAGAAAACGGGGCAGAAGGTACAAAGATCTCCATATACCCCCTGTCCCCAGAGATGCATTATCAGCATCCCCTACCAGGGTAATACATTTGTTATAATCGATGAACCAACACTGACACATCATTGTCACTCATAGTTTACATTAGGGTTCACTCTTGGTGCTACACATTTTATGGGTTTTGACAAATATACAATAATATGTATTCACCATTAGAGTATTATTCAGAATAATTTCACTGTCGTCAAACTCTTCTGTGGCTGCACCTTGTTCATCTCTCCCTTCCTCCAAACACTTGGCAACCACTGATCTTTTTACTGTTAACATAGTTTTGCCTTTTCCAAAATTCTGTATACAGAATTATGCTGTATGTAGCATTTACAGGCTGACTTCTTCCACTCAGTGATCTGCCCTTTTTATTTTAGCCAGGCCCCAAATGGCCAAGGTTTGTAGCACCATCAGTAGTCAATTACTTGAATCACACGTTTGTCCATGAAAGGAGAATTGTTAGGTCAGTGCCATAGTTTTCTACCAAACAAAGCAAAGATTCGAGGTTGTTAACTAAGAATTCATGGAGAGCCAACAGTCTGAGCAGAATGTAATCTCAGGACCCCTGCTTCTGTGTGATGAGCTGTGTGTTTACCTTACACTGCAATAGCATATGAACATACACACCATTCTGAATTGGTGATAACCAAATGCATGTGTTCTGTTGACAGCTGAAGATGGAAAAAGCGTTTTAGCTGCCTTAGACAAAAGCTCTACACATAATGCATGCTCAGGTAATCTAGATTAAGGAAAATGACTCAATTTTAATAAATTTGACAGACTCCTTACAAAATGAAACTGACTCATAATTTTGTTTTCTTTCCCTTCCTCTAATGGACCTGTAGATGAACTATTAGACATGAAACCCGAGGAAGGTGGTAAGATTTATACATTTCTTTGGGGTTATAATTTAATTTTTTAATACTGTTTTTATGTGCAGGAAAATGTAATGTTTATCTTTTGAATAGCTTTGCATTCCCAAGCAAATTGTTTTTAGGTGACTGTCATTTTTCTTTATAAATGACTTTAAATAAGCCCAAGCACAAATTAGTATATATGGATTTGTCATCCTTAGTTTAGCTACATAATGTTCAGACTCCTAAACCTAAAAGTTATGACATCAAAAGTCATACGCTGTAGTAGAAAAAACATGGCTTGCAGAATCAGACCTGGATTTGAGTATTAGTTCTACTATAAAACTATCTATATGGCCTTAAGTCTTTTGCCTCACCCTTGAACTCCTTCAGCCTCCTTTGCTCTCATTTGTAACATGGAACCAAGAGCAACAGTCTTGCTGGGTTGTTGTCAGAATCGGAGATCATGTGTATGGAGGGTCTCTCGTGGCCTCTGACATGGGGACACTCTTGAGATGGGAAGCGGTTGAGAAAGTAACACTAGAAAGATTGTCCTGGTGGGAGGCTGTGCTGCACCTCCACTGAGCCTTAGTTAAACAGAGGAAGAGTTTGCCTGGCTAGGGCACCCACCCAAGTTCAACAGACCTAAAATCAGTTAGTAAATAACCCCCCAAAAGAGAATCCAGAGGCACGGATCTGGATGAGACAGCCATAGTCTGAAGCGACCCCAGGAAATTGAGTGCGTTCAGCCTGATAGAGCCTTTGCTTTCCATCCTACCAAGGGTTACCTTCTGATGATTTATCATGAGTCCAGAATACCCCTGAGACTCTGAGAGAAGCTTTAGAGCACCTTCTACCCTGGGTGGCTGGTACACAGCCTGCCCTGGTTTTACAGATCTCTCATAGGACTGGAAATGGGGCATGATCATCCTGTAGGCCCCAGCTAACTAGGGCAGACAATTTTCTCTACTCAGTTTGAGTCTTATTTGGGTCTAATCCCCAAAGTGTGAGAGGAAGAAGGTCTGGGAAACAGAAGGCATTGGTTAAAGTTTTTTCAAAATTGGAAAGACAGTAGAGCACCTGCATTAGGTTTCCAGGGTTTGGGATTATCAACTTGAGGGAAGAAACCTGCTTTCCTTCCTCATTTCTCTTTGCAGGCAGTACACTGTGCAATATCTCATGATGTCCCCATGTATTTTTGTCATAATTACTACCTATTTGGTAAATACAGAAATCTCATCAGGTTATGAAAGTAAAAAGCAAATAGTTAAAGCAAACCAGTCACTACATGGCCTCCATTTTCATAAAAACATTTCCCCCTTGGCTTTAAGGATAGATTACTTTGATGAAAAATAGGAAAATTTCTTACACATTTTTTTTTTGGAGGGGGAAATATTTCAGTCTTCCAAAGGTGGGCTACAGACAATAATATAACATGCAGTAGGGGCCCACCATCTAGTTTTAGCAGATGTCCACATTTAACAGATTCTTTACAAGTATACATATGTTTCAGCTTGTTTTGGTGGGAAGATCGTTATTTCTCCTTTTGCCAGCCTCTTGTTTATGTAATTTGTTCTTTGCTTTTACTATCTCCTATTTAGTTTCATTATTTTAATAAACATAATTTTTGAATTAGGTATATTCACATTGGTGCATGATAATGATAATAAAACTGTAGGCGATAGAACACTCTGACTCCCATTTCCACTCCTCTCTATTCCGGTATTTCCAGCCCCATTCTATCCTCCTGGCATTTTTTTGTGTACTCACAGGCAAATATGGGCCTGTGTTCTCATGTTTCCCCCTTCTTACAAAAAAGAATTCTTGCTTTTGGATTTTGACTTTTTCTTTTTTCTTTTTTTTTAAATTTTATTATGTTATGTTAATCACCACACATTACATCATTAGTTTTGGATGTAGTGTTCCATGATTCATCGTTTGTGCATAACACCCAGTGCTCCACGCAGAACGTGCCCTCTTTAATACCCATCACCGGGCTAACCCATCCCCCACCCCCTCCCCTCTAGAACCCTCAGTTTGGTTCTCGGAGTCCATCATCTGTCATGGTTTGTCTCCCCCTCTGATTCCCCCCTTCATTTTCCCCTTCCTACTATCATGTATCATATGACCTCACTGAGATGAGGAATTCTTAATCTCAGGAAACAAACTGAGGGTTGCTGGAGTGGTGGGGGGTGGGAGGGATGGGGTGGCTGGGTGGTAGACATCGGGGAGGGTATGTGCTATGGTGAGCACTGTGAATTGTAAAGACTGTTGAATCACAGATCTGTACCTCTGAAACAAATAATACATTATATGTAAAAAAAAAAAAAAGGATTTTGACTTTTTCAACTTGGATAGTAATGGTACAATAAAAAGTAACCCAGTAGCCATGCATTTCTTTGCAGAATTAAATCAGAAATGCTACTTCCTGTGATACATGCTTTCTTTCATAAGCTTCCTCCAGAGCATGTGCCATGGATACACTGGAATAAGATTGATGTCTTTCCATTTACTTAGAACTTTTATATCTCACTGGTTTATAGTTAACAGTATTTGTTTCACAGAATAGAGGCTCATACCCTTTTTTTGAGTGCTCGCGCAATTCTAACAATAGAGAGATGAATATATTCTCCAAAATGTGTACTTGTTTTCAGGCAGAAAAGTTGATTTACAGACTTTCTCAGTTAAATGCAGTATCACATAATCTCTCTTTTCCTTTCCCTTTATCACTGCCAATGCATAAAGCCCTTCTAGAGGCGTGAGCCATGCTTTGTCACTGTCTGACTCTTCTGCATTGGCAACCCCTAGGGCAGCATCAGCTTAAAGATTAACATGACCGCAAGTATAGAAATACTCTGTCAGAGCACAGAACTTGTGACTGAAGAAAAGAGCACACGATAATTAGTTGACTTCAAAATGTGTGCCCTTCAGAAAACTGCCAGAAGGCCCAAATCCTGAATTAAAGCACTGATTATAATATGCAAGACATTAAACAATCAAAAAATAAAAAGAGCTTAATCCAGGGATGGCTGCCTTTATAGGACTTGGGGGCTATAAGCTCTAGCACCCTGCTGCTTGGGGGCCAGTTCACTCCAACTGCTAATTCTGTTAGACAAGTAATGGCCAAGCTGTGGCACAATGTTATCAAAAAGCAGACTGCTTATGACAACAACAAGGAGACAATTCTCCAGGAGCCATTGCCCGGAAAATCACTCTGATTCAGTGTCATAATGAAATGCGTTTTCTCCTACTAAATAGATAATGTAAATAGAAAACCAATATTTGGCCAGTTTAAGTAAAAAAGAAACTGAGCGACATTTTGCAGTAACTTGGAAGTGGCCCTGAAATCACCTTGTAACGACATGTGACAATCCCAACCTCAATTCATGAGTTAGTTGTAACATATAGAAGTTTTTGTGTTCCTCAAAGTTGGGCTGAGAAAAATAACTAGTAGATAGGTAACTGAACAGAAAGTGATGGTATAAAGCAGAGAGAGATGAATTTAGGCCCCTTAAATTTCATTACTTGGATTTATCCAAAAGATCCTTCTCTAGGACAAGATAAGCTGAATTTTTTAAGAATTGTACACATTACAATTAAAATGTTTTGTCTCCTGCCATTTCCTTGGTTACTACTTTCAAACTTCTTCTGGCCAAGCATCAGAACAACAAAGAGAGTCATTCAGTAGCTCCCTTAGGTCTGGGTGCAGATCTTTAGCCCTTAGCAATAAGACAGGCTTATGTCCCCTGTGCCTGGTTTCTCCCAAGGTGTTCAGAACTATCTCTTGCTGTTCTCCATATAGAGCTGACTAGGGATCTGATTGCTTCCTCACATGTAGTGAGGCAAAGACTAAGCTTGTTATCTTTTCTCATTAACTTTTCCTTCTCCCTGTCTCCCTCAGCATCTGAGAATGGAATGCTGGCTCTGGTCCTTTCATAAAATAATGGTGCACTTTTAAAACCAAACACTCTACTGTTCTTACTTGATCACCATGGAGTGTAGTGTTCTATATGGATTTACTCCTGCTCAGGTGTCAAGTTTTTCAGTAAGATTGCTTGCTTGTTAAGATGTCATGCCGTAATGGAGGACCAGGGCTGGGGACCATCAAGAAATATTCTTTGAATGCCTACTCAGGGTCTAGCACTTTCAGGATTTTAGTTTTTGTTTTTGTTTTGGAGGGCATGTGTATGTGTATATCCCAGAGAAAGGGTAGAGATGGATTTTCCCCCATCTGTTATTATTATTAGCTGTGTCTTTTTTCACCAAAAGGGAGTTTTTAGAAGCAGTATTCTTGGATTCCAAACAAGTACAATTTGTTACCAGAGCCTTTTATAAGGACGAATACTTTTCTCGTTAGACATTTTTGTACGGTGGTTTCCCTCCCCATCTTTCTCCCCCATACTCTCTGTTGGGTGATGTGAGGTCTGTGTTGGTTGTTGGGGTTTTCATGTGTATTGCAAGTGTGCAGCCTTTACATTAGTCATAATGCTGAGAGTGGGGACCAGGGAGAAAACCAGAGAGACAGAGTCTTCCTGTTTCACACACAGATGAAGGTAACTTATGTGACATTTATCTCGTTGTTTTCCTGTGCTCTCATTTTTGGTCTATGTAGCTATGTTTCCATCTTTTGGGTTCCTAATTCATGCTGAGGTCATGAAACTCAGTATGATTTCAAAAATATAACCTGAGTGGGCTGTCACCAGTTTCCCACATTTATTTTCTGTCACCCACCCTCTGTCTGAACTTAAGAGAGCTTCCTCTGTATGTCAATTTTCACTCTGAAAACTTGCTGGGTCAGAATCAGAGTGCATTGGTTTAGAATCCGTTTTCCTGGAGAATATTTTCCCAGGGGCATAGGATTTTTATTTTTGAACCCTTGGGCAGTGTGAGGCCAACATGCAGAGTAGGTCTGCCATCTCAGCCATTCTGCCATGCTGGCTGCAGCCAAGAGCTTTGCCTGGCTGTCAGTGCAGCCATCTGACCTTAGAAATCCTCAAAACTTTACAAAAGCTTGAATATTCATTTATATATGACATCTTTAACAGGCTGTGAGGTAAAAGCAGTGTATGGCACTGAGAAAACATCTTCACCTATGAGCCAGGGGTCCCCAGCCAGATAATCTGTAACTAATAAGTTATATGACCTTGGGCAGGTCATCTAACTTGGGTGTCTTTTTCCTTATCGGCAAAGTGAGTTACAGGGGATACTCTATAAGATCCCTTTCAGTTAAGTATGATTCTTCTCTCTAGGCATCTCACTGGGACAAAAAGAGCAGGTTCCCAGACAGGAAGGCAGGAAAGCACAATTGAAAAATGGCAGATGTGGCAGAGTTTTGCCGAACTGTAGGCTTCCCTGAAGGAGTTGCTAGAAGGGCTGCATTAGAGCTGGACCACAGAGGTCCTGAATAGCACTATAAGGAGTGTTACAGAGGGAGCTGTTGAAGGTTTTCAAGTAAAAGTAATAATCTCACAGTTGAACTGAGCAAAGGTATACAGTGAGAGGGTGTCTTTTATGGAGTGCCAGCAGGCTTGCCAATGGGCAGACCCCAAAGGACCCTCGAGTCAGGAGTTTGTCATCAGAGGTCAAGAAAACGTGGAATTGGAGATGGAGATTTGAGAATCTTCCCAGATGAGATTGGAACCATGAGACTAGATAAAATGTTCTGTAGATAATGCAGGAAAGGGAGATACAGCTTAGGAGGAGACTTTAGGGTAACTAGAGTAGGAAGAGGCAGCAGGGACAGTATTGTCAAGGAGATGGAAGGACATCCAAAAGAGCCATTTCATGGAGACCCCAGGAGATGACAGCATTTCCAGAGTGGGCAATGGGGCAGAGTGCTACAAGGGGTTGAGGCCAGAGAAAAGGAGATTGGAATCGGCCATGAGGATCTCACTGGTAACCTTCAGGAGGGCCACTTCAGTGTAGAGTGGGGGTAGGAACTTGACGACAGGCCACCAAAACAAAGAGTGGTTGACAAAGCAGAGTGTGTGTCTGTAGAAGGAGAAGCAACCAGAGAGGCAACGTTGGGGGGTGGGATGGGGTGCTGGGGGAGACAGGAATCACAAGATTGGGCGTTGTTGGGATGTGCCCATGTCTTCTGAGGTCAGGAGAGGAAGACTTGGATAGAGAAAGACTAGAAACGCTGGAGCTGAATCCTGGTGGGGGCAGAGCAGGCTCCAGCAGGAGGGGAGAGCGTACAGTGGGCTGATGTTAAAAAGAAGGAAGGAATGCATGAAGCGTCAGGGTCATAGAGCTGAAGGCCGAGAGGTGAAAACTGGAGTTCATTGTGTCTGTTGGCCTCTATTTCTTTTTTAAAGTTTTTTTTTTTTTAAGACTTATTTATTTATTTGTCAGAGAGCGAGCCAAGCAGGGGGAGTGGCAGGCAGTGGGAGAGGGAGAAGCAGGCTCCCCGCTGAGCAGGGAGCCCGATGCGGGACTCGATCCCAGGATCCTATGATCATGACCTGAGCCGAAGGCAGTCGCTTAACCGACTGAGCCACCCAGGCGCCCCTGTTGGCCTCTATTTCTGTAGTAACGTCTGGAGTTGTGTTACCCGATGTGATAGTGAACATGGAGACTCAGGAGCCTGCAAGAGCATGAAGGGAGCTTGGAGTGGTATCTGTGGGTTTGGCACCTGAGAGCTCCAGGAACCCTGGGTCACCCTTGAAGGATGGGTTGCCATAACCCAGGAGCAATACTTGCTCGGCTCCCTGGGTAGAAGCCCTGACTCCACCCACTACAGCCCTTACCCGGGCTTCTCTCAAAGAGCTTATTCTCTCTGTGTGTGTCCCTTTTTCTCACAGTTGAGTTGAATTATTCCCAAAGAAAATGATAGCTTGATTCTTAAGAGCCAACTGACTAGTGTTATTTTTCAAGTCTTGACATGTCTGGTTACAGACCTGAACCTGTCCTTTTTTACTTGTAATTAAGTTTTTCTTACAAGTTATGTATGGTAATTTCAAGCATCTTAATTATCAGGGCAATAATTGGGCTTCCCTGTTTTCTGGTTCAAGTCAGTACCAGTTTCATTGCTTTTAGGGAAGTAATAAGTTCTCTTAGAGAAAATGTCCGCTGTGCAGCCCACTTGAACAGTTAAATAACCAGGACACTGACAGGCCAAATTCAGTGTCGACCTCCAACTAAATCTCTATTCAGAACTAGCTCTAGACAATATCATCCTCACCGAGGGTCCTTTTCTCATTTCTGTCAGTAAAGTTGAGTTTGACAGGATACAACATTAGTCAGGAATCTTTTGGTTGGAAGTAACAGAAATCCTTCTCTAAGTAGTTTAGCTTTCAAATTGAAAAGACCATATTGGGAATTGGTCCATGAAACTGGGGACATACAGTGATGGATTGGCTTCAAGCAGAGCTGGGTCCAGGGCTTAGACAGTGTTGTCAGGTTTTTCTTTCCGACTCTTGATGCTGGTTTGCCCTGTGTTCAGCTCCGTCATCCCTGAGAACCTCAAAACTGCATCTTTAGAACTTGGAATCTGAGTGAGAGACCCTTCTCCTTCCACCTTCCATATAGCAAATTCAGGGAAGCCTGTGGCATGTGCCCATCGCTGAGCCAGTCACCAGGGCCTGAGAAATGAAGGACACTGGCCAGCCTAGAGGCACCATACGTGGTGTCTCCACAAGATCCTGTGGAGAAGGTGTTTCCCAAAAGGGAAAACTGAAGAGGAGGAGGGAAGTGATGCTAAGTTAAAACCCACAGAAGTCCACTCAATACCCTTGCACACAACCTAAACAGTAAAAACAAAGATAGAGCTTTTGCAGTTTCTGATTGTTTAGGGAAAGCTCAAAGTTTATTATTTATTGTTGCTGATGTTAGTCATGATCTTCCCTGGATTGACATCTTGATGAAAGCAGGGAAGCCTCTCCCAGGGTTTGACTTAGCACAGGGCTGTAAAGTGACTTCAGGAAGAATGCACATAATTTTCAGTGCTCATCTAAAGTCATCCCTTCTTCTAGAGTCTACTCTTTGATTTGAATTGGTTCCAATAAAACAGGTTTGATTCAGCAATCATCTGATTTCAGTCAGGCAAGATAGTAAACCACGGGAGAAGGTTTGGGTATTCCAGTCCCAACTGAAAGTAGAAAGTACAGAGATTTGTGAAGTTAATATGTGTAAAGGGAGTGGTGACACGAAGAGAGACTGAGAGAGGGAAGGAGGGAGGGTGCATAGCCAGCCGCACGTTGAGGGACACAGCCATGCTTCTTGCCTGCGTTCACATCTATGGGCTGTCCTACCCTACCCACCTGCCCTTCCACCACGCACAGGCCGAGGTGGGTCCTGGCTGCCCACCCTCCTACTGCAGAACTCTCTCAAAAGCCCGTTTTCTAAAATGCTATTTCCCTCATCTCCTCAGCACCCCACCTTACAAGCTATGTCTCAGTGCAAATTTCTGTGATAACACAAACAATAAGAGTTCTTAAATTAGACATTTGTCCAATTGAAGCGATATTTTGCCGCTATTTTTAAACCAGAGTGATAGGAGAGTGTCTGGACTCCTCCCTTCCTGGGTGTATAGCTAGTCAGCCTATAGCACATAAAAAATCCCCTCAGTCAGAACCCCGTTGTATTAAGTGTGGTTGGAAATAGATCCAGTAAAGCTGACAGATAAGCTGTATTCCTTAAAAAAAAAAAAAAAAGCCATCACTAATTATCTCATATATTTGAGGAAAACCTGTTAATCTCGCTTAGTATGACAGTACCAGAACTGCAGTATAGCTCAGAGAAAATATAAATCATGATTATTCCTTCTCTTCGTGACTTAACGACAATGTTTGCAGTTTCCACGTGGCTATTAGATACCATAGTAAAGCCACAGTTAATAAGACCATCCGTTCTTGGTGTTCAAAATAGGTGGAAAACCCAATGAAAAGTCTTATCGTTTTTCTGGTTAGCAATGCCCCCATACTACTTGTATTCCCTGTTCAGTATTTTGTCAGTGTTCATATTGCAAGAATGGATCTCTTCTTTAAAGTCACCCTTTTGGATAAGCAATGAGATTTAAAGGTCCGTTTCTTTTGGTCTTCCTGACAATGCTTTGAGGTGGGCATTATTCATATTATAATTTTACAGGTGAAAAAAACAGAGGCCCGGAAGAGGTAAGGGTCTTGCTATAGTCACACAGCAAGTAAAGAATGGTCTCAGGGCTTCCCCTCTAGTCTCAAGCTCATTCCAACGCTCCAGGGCTGCGTCTCTGGCCTTCTCTGGGTGGATCCGTTATTTGCCCTGTTTTCCCAGTCATTCTTTCACTGCTGCCCTCAAGCAAACCAGACCCACTTTTCCTTTGCTTTGGCAAGGACTTGTGGTTGGGTTGCAGTCGGTTGCAGCAAAGAAGGGAAGCCAGAGGCCTCCCTTGGTCATCGTTGGATGTCCTGACATCCTCCGCTCCTGCCCAGTATGTGGCAAGGGTCCTCTCCCCATCCTGGATGACAGGGCAGGCTCCCACATGGTGTGTTGGCTGTGGATTTAGGGCTTGTTGTGTGAGAAGATTCAGGAAGCTATGCAAACAAGGAACTAATATCTCCCACCCACCTGCCTTCAATCCTGGCTTTGCTTCCTGTCTGAGAAATGTTCTGGTGGTAAATTTGCTTTTACATTAAGGAAAAAAAAACAAAACCCTCGAGTTTTGATGGAAACTGTTTCAGTACAATTCTAATGATGCTTGGAAACGGAACTTGCTTTGGAGGAACGGGGATGAGGGACCATGGGACTAGAAATTGAATTCTGAAAATTATTTTTTAAAGATTTTATTTATCTGACAAAGAGAGACACAGTGAGAGAGGGAACACGAGCAAGGGGGAGTGGGAGAGGGAGAAGCAGTCCTCCTGCAGAGCAGGGAGCCCGTTGCAAGCCTCGATCCCAGGACCCTGGGACCATGACCTGAGCCAAAGGCAGACACTTAACAGCTGAGCCACCCAGGTGCCCTGAATTCTGAATTTTCTTAAGAGAGGCTATAATGAGGGCGCCTGGGTGGCTCAGTTGGTTAAGCAACTGCCTTCGGCTCAGGTCATGATCCTGGAGTCCTGGGATCGAGTCCCACATCGGGCTCCCTGCTCAGCGGGGAGTCTGCTTCTCCCTCTGACCCTCTTCCCTCTCATGCTCTCTATCTCTCATTCTCTCTCTCTCAAATAAATAAATAAAATCCTCAAAAAAAAAAGAGAGGCTATAATGAGAATAATTTATAGTTTGATAAACTTTTTCTTATAGCTAGTCGTCACCCAGTCTGTCCCATCCCAGCCCCCACTGCATTTACTCCCAAGGGCTTGGGCCCTGGGTGGTGATGCGTTTTGTGTTCTGTTACTTTGTTCAGCTTGCCTGGGCCCAATGGCAGAGACCCCAGAACCTGAAGGTGCTGACAAAGATGACCTGCTGCTGTTGAGTGAGATCTTCAATGCTTCCTCCTTGGACGAGGGGGAGTTCAGCAAGGAGTGGGCTGCTGTGTTTGGAGACGACCGGCTGAAGGAGCCAGTGCCCACTGTGGCCCCAGGAGAGCCAGACCCCAGGCCCCAGACAGGCTCAGGATTCCTTCCTTCACAGCTTTTAGACCAAAACATGAAAGACTTACAGGCCTCACTACAAGGTATGTACCATGGGGATTGAAATAGGGGTTTTTTTGGTTGGTTTGTTCTCTATTTTTAATTCAAAAGCCTCTTTCTTCCTTCTTTGTCTTTTTTTAATGTTTCCTGATTTTTATTTTATATCTAGTGTCTTTTTGTGGCTGGTTTTTCATCTTTGTATTTTTCTTTTATACCAGTGACTTTTTAGTTGAAATCTCAGAATCATATTCCAGCTTTAAGATATGTTGCAGAGTTTAAGATCTCTTACTTCTCATCATTTCCTCCTCATGTTCACATTTACTTTTAATAAAAGGTTAGAGAGGTGGCCCTCAATCTTACTGTCTTGCTCTGATTGTAGGCTTTTGCCCGGCATACTTTAGAGGATTAGGTTGTCTTCACAGTCATGGACCAGTTGGCTTAGCCATTCCTGCCTGGACAGTTCTCCACATGGCTATAGTCATGCCATGTTTCTGGGTGCCAAGTAACATCCCACTGGGCTTCTTAACTCTTCTCACATTGGATTTTATCTTGCTTCTTGCTGTCTCTCCTTCCTGGCCCACCCCTGCCCTGAGGATGCTCTCAGCTCCTCTGTTCCTGTTGTGTCTGAAACACGTGGCCCAACAGCCCCATGCATCTTGGCCACCATAGAAATGCAGTTGCCACACTGATCATCTGTGGCCAGCAACATTGGTCAGGGTGGAAGGCATGCTGGCTGAGAACTACCGGCCTGGGGAGCACCTTGATTTAGAGTAGAGAACTCAAACTCAGATTGAAATTAAAATTTTAGTTTGAGTTTCTAAACAGACCTTGGGAAGGAAACTATTTTCTAGTATTTCAACACCTTTTTCCTTCTTTCATGTCACCTTAATTGTAAGACAGGAATCACTATTAAGAAATTTTCAAATTGTTTTGGTTTTTCCATGAATGTGGGCTATCTCCTTAATAAGTGTTTATCTGGCACTTAAAGCTGAGAACAAACAGCAGAGCTGGAATGATTAAGTAATTATGAGCTATTAAAAAAAAAAAACCTCAGGTCTTTGGAGATGAGATCATGGACACAGCAAGAGTTGGTGGGCAAGACCAAAAAAAAAAAAAAACAGGTCTTCCCTCTTTTTTTTTTTTACGAAATACACCATTCCTTTTATCATCTTCTGTGAGTCTCATTTTGTAGCTATGTCATTTATTTTCGGTAATGGAGTTAGAGATAGGAGGGATGAATGGAGTCCAAAAATACCCCCAGTCTCAGCCCTGGGTTTCGCCATCTCTTTCATGGGGCTCCAGATGAGCCAGGCTGCCGGTGACTTGAGTTTCACCCCCACCCACCTGTGGTAGAGGTGCTGACAAGCTGTGGGAGAGCTGGAAGGCCAGAGCCAGGATCCACTACTCAGATCTGGGGGCTGCTGGAGACTCTCCAGCTGTGCTACAGGATGAACCCCACTCAGGCCCCCAGCTGTGAAGACCCACAGGGACTGTGATGGCAGTGCTCCCCCTTAGCTGGGGTGGCTGCATGTCACTCACTTGTGAGTAGCCCCCACTGACAGCTGAGAAGTCAGAGCTCCACGCCCTCTTCCTGAGCAGGCAGAGTGAGATCTCAGCTCAGGGCCCATGGCCCCGAACTATGCCTGAGAGTTATGACAGGAGCGGTGGCCGTGGACTTCACACTTTAGCCTTGTCCCAAGTCCAAGGAAACAGCACTGGAGTAATGCTTGGGTCTAAGGAGGGAGGTGATCTGACAGTGAGAAATGTAAGCTTGTTGTAGAAAGAGGTATTCTTGTACTGGTCGACCAAGGGAGCCCATTTATTTCTCAAGCTGCCAAAATCTCACTTAGGGTTGCCACCCTACTCCTAGCTCCTTAGCAAGTTTCTCATTGATTCAGCAGAGATTTATTGGGTCGTCCTCGGTGCCAGGCACTGGAGATTCATCTGAGAATTTAACAGAAAAGGCTTTTGCCTTCCTGGAACTCACATTCTAATGAAGAGGAGGTAATGAAGAATAAACATCATAAAGGAAAAAATCACAGACTAGGTTAGACAGTGATCCGTATTATGGAGAAAAGGAAAAATAGAACCAGGAGGTAGAGAGTGCTGGGTGGATGGCAAGGCAGGTCAGTCTGTAGAACTAAATAGGATTCTTATAGAGAAGATGAGATCTGAGCAGACTTGCAGGAGGTGAGGGAATCGGCCATGGGGAGATGGGGACGGGGGGAACACAATGCCGGTCAGTGCCTAAGGCAGCACGTGCTTGGTGTGGTCAGGGGTCTGCAGGAAGAGCTTTGTTGTTGGAGTGAGGCAAGGAGGCAGAGGCTTGGCCATACAGGGCCACCTAGCCTTTAGAAGAAACTGGGCCTTTTTTGGGGGCCCAGGCCAAGTTGGGAACCATCACAGTGTCTTAGACTGATGATGGACATGATCTGATTGACCATTTAAAAGGATTATCCTGGCTGCTAAAAGTTTCTTCTTCTCTGCTGGTATTCTATGAAGACCAGTGTTAAAGGAGTTGTTTTATATCCTCTGAGTTACCATGTTTCCTTTGCATGCCAACAGCCACAAATGGAATGTCTATGGAACTCAAAATGACAGAAAAAAAAAGTGGAACCTAAGTGTTTGAAAGAGGAAGCACATGTAGCTTCTACCACACCTATGGATTCCCAACAGGTGCTCCCACAATTCTAGCCCTGATGCTGTCCTGATGCAGGGAACCTTCAAAACAGATGTGGTACAAATAAAGAGCAGGTACCCTGCTTCGATGACTGATTATGTTACCCAGTTAGAACCACATTCTGTGCTTTTGCCAGGACTTTCCCCACCTGCCTAAAAAAGAGGAAAAGATGAGTATTGGCTCTAGATTCTTTTTATTACTTCCATAGTCTAGATAAAGTCCATCTCTATACATGAATTACAAAAGCATCTGTTAAACTTCTGATACCTTGTATTGAAACTGCTTCCCCTGATTATCCAGATCAGCTCAAAAACCAAATTAAATAAACAACGGAAACAAGTATTCAAACACAGCATGCAGTAGAAAGGCTCTCTGTCATGTTGGTTTAGTGAAACAAGCAGTGGCAGAGAGTTAACTTACCTAATCCTCACCACACCCTTCCCAGGCAGGTACTATCATCATTTCCTTGTTAGGGCTCGGGAAACTGAGGAACAGAGGAGCTAGGTAATTTGTCTGAGATCATACATCTGGTAGGAGGCAGACAGACTGTGAAGCCGAGCCATCTGACTCTGGAGTCTGTGCCTTTCACCATTCTGTTGCTTCTCTGTACCAAGTCTCTGATGGTAAATGTGATTCCTCTGTGGGTTCCTCCAGGCCTCTCCTTGGATGCTCCCAGAGGAGCAGCACTTGTCATGATTAGTCTGGCCCTGGGTGTCCTGGACACACACAGAGACAAGGACAGGTGGTTGCCATGGAGGAGGAATGTGGGTGTGGGGAGGCAGGGTCCCTGTCCACCACAAAAAGTGGATGATGTTCCAAAAAGAATTTGAAATCAAGATTGTCTATAGAATCTTCGCCTGTGCTAGCAGCCACCCACATCTTCCCTGGAGTGCATTCCTGCTCAGTCTCACCACCATTGTTCTAGTTCTCTGTGAGGTCCAGGTGGGGCTGCATCCTCCAGGTCAGAGTGTCAAGAGAACTCTCCAGGCTCCAGCTGCAGCAACGTCTCTCTTCCACAGGCTGCATTTTCCTCCCCTCTCCCCTCCTCACTTCTCCTTCACCTCTTCTATCTCCTCCCTCCTCTGTCTCCCCATTTTCTTCTGCTTCCCTCCCTCCTTTGTCCACTGTCCTCCCTCTGCTTCCCTGTGCTCTGGGTGAATAGAAAGGAAGGGAGATTTAGTAAGATAACAATCATATTTTCCTCATCCCCCCACCCAACTTCAAGCTCTAGGAGAGCAAGACAAAGCAACTTACATTTAGGATCATGTTGGGCTGAACATTTAAAAGAGGAGTTGATTTTATGTAAGATTTCTAAGAGTTTCTGAAGTTACCAGCATGATAGGGGCTGGGGTTTCCTGTCATACAGTGATGAGAAAATTGTACCTTCTGGAGGCCTCTTAAAGTGCCTAGAAAGAGAGCTGGCCAGAGGGGTTGCCCAAGGTGGGAGACAAGGTGAGGTTGAAAAACCTCATTTGACATTCTTCTCCATTCTCCACCAATACCCCAAATTTAATTTAGAATTAGACGCTGATACTGAAAAGACTACCATCTGCTCAAAATAAATGCATTAGGACATCTTTTAATTTAGGATTCTGCAAACCAAAGTTAGGAGTCTTGTTCCACATTCTCACAAACATACAGCTCTGCATTCCTTCTGGATATTCTTTTGTTTTACACCATGCCTAGGTGCTGTTGCCATCTGGGTGGGTTTCTATTTAAGGCCAATGTAATGTCAGACTTTGCATTATCTCAAATTCACCTTTCCTCAAACTAAGCTCACCTCTTGCCATTCCTGGCTTAACTTGGTTCCAGGTAACTGATCTGAGATGAGTTGGTGAGGACTGTGGGGTGCAGTTAGAGTTTGAACACGGAGTAGGCACTCTCGGCATGAGCCAGTAGAATTTTTGTTCCATTAAAGAAGGAGCTTGTTGAGGAGCATCTGCCGGTCGTGGGTATGTGCAGAATTTAAGTGCCTCAATTAATCCATAGAAGGAGGCTTGATGATCATCTACTCCACCCTCATTTTATAAATGAGGAAATCAGGAAATCCCAGATAGGTCTTGTGACTTGCCAAGTAGTTGCAGTTTTATATCCACCATTTGCCTAAGTTCTAAACTCCTCAGCTTGGCTTACAAGGTCCTTTAGAACCTGACCCCAGTCCCATTGCTGCCTACACTTCCCACACTTCCCACACCTTTACTTAGCATGACTTAATAACCTTGTTTTGCCGGAGACCCATGTATTATGTCAGTAAGCTGGACTCTAGCCATATCGAACTTACTGAGTGAGTCTGGCACATGCTCTTTCTCCTCCTTAGAGCATGTCTCCCGCCTCAGACCCATGATGCTTGCTTCCCTGGTTAAGTTCTCATCCTTCAGGTTCTCAGCTTCAATGTCATTTTATCCAGGGAGCCTTCCTTGACTCCCTCTCCCCACCAGCAGTGAGGGTTAGGTGTTTCTGCCTCCATTCCCTTTACACCCAGTACTTACTCATTCCTCTTCTCTCACATCATTGTAAGATTGGTGTAATTTTCTGTCTCTTGCTTTTGGTTGTTATGGGCCGGGCCCATGTTTATGTTGCTCACTATCATATTTCCAGAACATGGCTGAGTGCCTGGAATACAATAGATGTTCAAAAAAGATTGGGGGCGCCTGGGTGGCTCAGTCGTTAAGCGTCTGCCTTCGGCTCAGGTCATGATCCCAGAGTCCTGGGATGGAGCCCCACATCGGGCTCCCTGCTCAGCGGGAAGCCTGCTTCTCCCTCTCCCACTCCCCCTGCTTGTGTTCCCTCTCTCGCTGTCTCTCTCTCTCTGTCAAACAAATAAATAAAATCTTTAAAAAATAAATAAATAAAATTAAAAAAAAAACAAAAAAAGAGTGGATGGATGGATGGATGGATAGATAACAAGAAGGGAGAGAGAGAACAACAGACATTGAATCACTAGATGAAAAGAAAGCAATCCTAAACTAATGTCAGGGATTGCTCCTCATGTCTGCTGAGCTCTACTAAACTTTAGATTCAGCTTAGATTTATTGGTGGCCTGCTCTCTAGCCTCTGTGCTCCCTGATTTCACCTACAAGATCCCATTTTATTCATGCAACAACCTAATGAGGCAGGAATTTTTATCCACCCTTTGCAGATATGAAAACGGGCCCAGAAAGGGAAATGTGGATGGCAAGGTGGTGCTTGGCTACCATGATTGTGGTGTTCCCACTTTCCCCTTCACTGCCAACCCCAACTCAGTGCCCTTAGGCTATGATCATCAACCCAGCCCGGGCTTTTGCTCTCCCAGCTAGTGAAATTACATTCATGGTAAAGTGCTCCTCTGGATGGTGTTTTTTTGGCTTCAGTTAACTGCTCTAGCTGGCCAGTGTTATTTCTGGCTGATTTATATTTTCCCTTATGTAAGTAAAGGGGGCAGGATTGCTCCAATAAAATTTTATATGTGTTTCCTGCAAATGGGTAGCACAGTTGAGATATCAAAGGATCTGTGAGCTAGAATCGTCATTTTGTTCACAGAGCTCTCCGCGCTTGCTCCATGGCCCCCACCCTTCACCACCCTCTCCTGACACAATTACTCAAAGATGGGGAGATATCTTTCTAGCCACACCTTCATGTTAAAAACGCCTCAGCCAACTAACACCAACTAGAGAACAGTTGATGGCAATTACAGGAATATTAGCTACACTAAGTTCTCTTTAAATAGCATTTTTTTCTTGACAGAAGCCAAGATGTTTGAAATCTGGCTTCGCATTCCATCCATAATTACTTTCATTGCACCCCTCCCCTAAATAATTCCCAAAGTGATATGAGTGAGGATGACATTGCAGCTGAGCTTGGTGTTTTCTTTTCTTTTCTTTTTCTCTTAGCTGGTGTCTCAGCCATACCATTTTCTCCCCTCGCGCACATATAGTCCATTGTTAGACTTACACTTAATAGCTGTTCTAAGGAAACAATGTGACTTGGCAAACTAGCTGTTGTTTCTGCCTCTCACTATGGGGCAAGGGAATAATGATACCCTGTGTCTTTGTGAAAATTCTGAGGTATGCTGTCCCCATTATTTTAGTCCCCAAAGAGGGCATGTCTTCAGATTCATCCTTCTTCATGTCCTCTGCTGCAGAGAAGCCCTCAAATCCATTGATTCTAGATGTTACTTCTATGGTTCATGAGTGTTTAGGCAAGCAATTAAATTAAATTAAATCATCCATAGTTACAAATGAATCCAATTAGAAGCCATTTATTGTCTTTATAAAGGAATATGCCATTATAATCCTTGAAGTGATGGGCTTGAAATATGATTTATATTTCTGGTACTTTTAAAATATGGCTTGATATACAGACATTTTATTTATTTATAACTTCGGGAACATGCTCATTACGTAAAGTGAGGGGAGCTCCATTTTGACACGTGGATTTATTTCTGCCTCCTTTAGGAATGTGTTCCATTTTATACTCTGAAAAATACAATGCTTTGAACCTGCCTTGCTTTTCGAACATTCTCTGCAACCATTTTAAAAAATGAATGTTGTGCATATTTTTGAAATGGGAAGAATTAATCTCACTGAGTTCCCACTGTATCAAATAGCATACAGAGATCAGGGAGGGTTGACTTCTATACATCTCATTTGGCTTTGCTCTGAGTCAGTTCAGATTCTCTCTGGAAGTGTGGGCCTCCTTGAACTCAGAGAGCTTCATGGGACTGAAGAGCTTAAAACTGCAGGACCTGAGAAGGTGGGGTTTTGAGATAGACCCCTCTGTTTCCTAGGAGGGCCTCTCTGTCTGGCTCTGGCCTCAGCCAAGGTGATGGACCTTATCCTGATGGACATGGTGACCCTTGCAGCCTCCTTGGAGACCACCTATGACAGTGCTTCCCAGACTTGCACTTGCATAACAGTCACTGGGGGGTTGTTGAAACAGTTTCTTGGGCTCTGCCCCTAGGGATTCTGATTCACTGGGTCAGGGTTGGCCCTGGGAACTTGCATTTCTAGCCAGCTCACAGGTGGTACCCATGCTGTGGGTGTGGGCACCAAAATTTAGGAACCACTGCTCTGAGAGATTGAGGCCAGGCTTGCAGGGGTTGGTGGAAAGGTTCCATGGGTCTTGAGTACTTTGGTGTTGGGGACAGGGTTGTAGAGAAAAGGGTAAAATTTACTCAGTTATAACTATTCTACCTCTTTCAGCTTTATTTGGCATACTGTGGATCCACAGCTCTAACTTCCCACATTTACCACTGTTTTATGGGATTTGTGCTTAGAAGTAACGCTCATGGGCCAGTTATCTAGGAACTAGAGAGGTTGTGTTACTCCTGGATTACATCAAATACATCAGTTTTATAACTTTTTTTGAACTATAATTTACATACCATAAAAAATCAGTCATTGTAAAAGAGTGATTCAAGGATTTCTGGTAAATTTATATTGTGCAATAATCACTGTAGTCCAGCATTAGAACATTTCCATTATCCCAGAAAGCTCCTTCAGAATCTGGTGCTTTTGACTGTTTATGAATTATGTTAATGACATATTCAAATACCTTTCCAATGAATAGTAATACTTTAAAAAACCCTCTCTATGTTCGCATTGTTTTAGATCCAATAGATAGATCACAGGCCACTTGTTTCATTTGTCATTGGTTAGTCTTCATAGGGAAGTTTGTATGCCACTTGCCCAAAATGAAATAATTCAGCCAGTGAGTATTATAACATCTGTGCCAAGCATTGTTTTGCCATCTCTTAAAATAATGCTTCATAAGTGTAATTCTCATGGTTTAAGAATATTCTCCAAGAGTTTATCCTAATTCAACAGCCCTCATGTGCCAGACGGTGCGCTAAAGGATGTAAAGATGAATAAAATGTGATTCCTGCCTTCAGGAAGCTCACAACTCTAGGGGATGACAGAAAACTGCAAACTAATAAATATAGTAGGATTCCGTAGTTAAGTCCCCTATTAGGCATCTTAGAATAATGGCAGGGGAAATGAGTAGCATGAAATCCTGTAATTTTTTTGGCATAAACTCCGTGACTTTCTTGCTCCAGAAATTGGTTTCACTGCCCCAGCTGAACTGTGCCATCCAAACATGTTGTCTCATGAGGGCCTTATCAGAGACAAAACCTTTTCTGATGCTATAACCAGAGCATCCCAGTAAAAGAATACCGTTTTAAGAATACTGGACCCAACAGTGGTGCATCATCTGATGGTCTGTGTTTCACAGTGAGAATCAAGAATGGACTTAGTCCACAACACCTTTCCTATACTGCATTAGGTATTTTGGAGCAGAGTGAAGAAACAGTTTCTTGTCTCACTGAGAAGACAGGACTTCCACACCAAGAATTAAAGCAGACGTGCAAAGAAGTATTTGGTAAAGTTCTAAATTAAATGTAAGCCATACCCAAACATCTAGCACACTTAATGAATGCCCTGGGAAACAAGGCTTGCTTCCCCCAAAGCAGGACTGCCAAATGCAAAATGCCACATACACATGAGGGGCGGGCAGAACGCAGGGACGTTACAGAATGTTGGGTTTCACAGGCTAAATGCCACTGTAAGATAAAGCATCAAGTTAAGGGGGGGGCTTGCTTTCCCCTCATATATTTGGACTAGACTACCATTTATTTCTGTGTATTAACTAAACTTCTCAATTTAAATTAGCTGTATAGAGAATAAATGAGCTGGATCATAATGAAGTAGAGAAGACTTGCAGTTTATTAGTTATATTGTTGCATTTACTGGTGGCCACTTCTTTAAGCTTTCTCCATTTATGACAGAAAGGCAAGGCACTTAATTTCCTTGGAATGCTATGGATAATCTTTGGTGTGACCATGAAATAATGTTCCTTGAGAAGAAAAATGGGGATAGAGCTAAAAGAAAAAATGTCTTAACCTTAGCAATTTCACAGTTTCTTTTTTCAAAATCAATCTTTTCCCTAATTTTCCATACTTATGAATTGGGCATGGTTATACATATCTACTGTCCCCTAAAACCTATCCCAGGTCCGAGGATTATGGCAGAAGGGCCTTGTCACACCACCCTCTTCCCTTTCTTTGGAGGCCACTGTGGGTGAGACCGTGTGTGCACCCAGCAACTGGCGGGGTGGTGTGTCTGCTCTTCCCTAGCCCTAACCACCTCTGGTTTTGAACAATAGGCTGGTCAGAGAGCAATGTCAGTCCTCCTCCTACTCCATGGCCAGCACCACAGGCAAGCAGTCCAAATGACAACAGCCCTGCAATGAAAGGTAATACTGTGTTTTATTCCCTGGAAATGACAGTTGCCTTCCTTTCCACTGGCCTATTTTCTGTCTTTCTTTACTAATTTCTGTTTGATCACCCAAGGGTGCAAATCAGGGGCTACAAGGGTGGAGAGTTTTGCATTCTGACTTTTTCTGGCATAGTGTCCTAATTCATAATTCCCTTTATCAAACCAAATGAGGAGGAATCAAATACCCATCTCCACGTGACTGGGTGCTGCCCGACATCGGGTGGATACAGCAAGGTAGGGAAGGCCACTGAGGTCTGCTGTCTTTAACTGAAAATACCATTGCCACCACCAAACGAGGCATTTAATTAGTGCTTCTCGGAGAGAGCTGGCTTTCCTTCGTTGTCACGGGAGGGCCTTTCAAGCTCATGGGACTCTTCTTTTTTGAGATAGGCCCCCAAAGAGAACATGTGCTCTACTGAAGATCTCTGTATTTGCAGCTGCCTCTCTCTTCCTTTGGTCATCACCCACTTTCCCTGTGTTGATCACAGGAAGTAACAGGTGGTGTCTTTATCATCCAGAAGCATTCCCATGATGTTCTTTTAGGTATTGTGCAGTTGCACCTGGTTTCCCAAACTCTAGCAGTGGAGGTCTAAGGAATGTGAGGGCTGACCCCAAAGTACAGTCACCTGACTCCTCCTAGCAAGGCCATAGCTATCTCTGAGGGCTGCCCTAGATGTTTGGGAGGTTAGGAGGAAGGGGGAGTGGGTGTAGCATATTTTTGCTGGAGATATCTTTAAGATATCTTGATATTCCCTATCAAGACTAGAAATAGGCTCATCCTCTTTAAATCAGTCTTGTTCCATAGTTTTCTGTTATGGCCTCCTACATGACTAAAAATGAGTTATTCCCTTTTTTAAAAGTTGTTCCCACTCTACGACCCAACCAAACTATATTGAGATCTCTTAAGTCTCATTTTATCATGTCAAACTAAGCCAAGTGTTCTGCGGGCTAATTGCCCATGGAATTCAATTAATGTTAAACGGTAATAACTTGCATGTTACTAACTAGCCTTGCTTGCAGTAATTTTATGTCTATAATGCATTGATTATCTCATGATAAAGTAATCTATGAGAGATTATATTTAAAAAAGACGGGAATCAGAAGTATACCACAATTGGCACATTATCTTAATATTTCAGTGCCACTTTCATGAAAAGACCAAAGGCCTGTTGATGTGCGACAATTCCGTCACCCTGGCATAACCTCGTAGCAGCGTGCCCCACCAACACTCTCCGAGACTCTTTAAGCCAGCTGGCAAGCACATTCCTAGCTGCTCCCAGCGAGGAGGATAACCTGTCAGACATTTTCTTCATGCTTTTGATACTCCCACCTGTTGGGGAAGGGAAAAAAGCCTGGGTCATCCAAGCCAATGAACTTCGATCCTCATGTGGAATGATTTATATAGAGAAGAGCCCCCAGCTTATGTAGAAATCACTTGCATCAGGCACTCATTGGAAAACATTCTCATCTGGAAAAGAATTGGTTCTCTAATTGTTGTCATTTGGGAAGTTAGGGCAGGTGGTTCAGAGAAAGAGCAGCTGAAGGGGAGGCTCTAGTGAGGGTGAAGTGGAATGGGAGTGTGGGGGCAATTTAGAGCCCTGCGGGAGGAGGGGGGCATGTCAAAGGCCTCCTTCCTCTGACGGGAGAGGGTGGAAGAGGGCAGTGACCCTGAGAAAAGAGGAGCGGCCAGGCCTTAGGTGCCAACCCTCCTCTAGGCCTGTTGCTTTGAAGCCTGAAAAGAGTGGCCACAGTATTTCCCTTGAGCCAGCAGATTTGAAAAGGTTCCTCCAGTGGACACTGTAAGGCACCTTGCTTCCTCAGCCATTCGGTCTGATTTCTGAAATCACAGTGTTATTTCCTGCTTGTGTTGAAGCAGCGGGGTCTGAGGTTTGGGGCAGCTTGGTGGGCTGTGCCGTTCACTGGAGCGGGGGTACAAGTGTGGGTTAACACTGAGCTCGTTCTTCACTGAGCTTTAGGCCGTGGTGTAGAATTGTTTATCGGCCAGCCCACAGGGAGACATGGAATTCCCTAACTAGTTTTAGAGGCAGTCTGACTGAGCCATATAGCATCCTCGCTTTGCAAGAGGAGCTTGGACCCACCTGCATGCCGCATGGCAGAGGTGGGCCTTTGGAAGGGGCCTGCATTCATGTTTTCTTTTCTCTCTCCAGAGCCTGTGAAGGCTGCCTCAGACCTGACTGCCTGGTTCAGCCTCTTTGCTGACCTCGACCCATTATCAAATCCTGACGCTGTTGGGAAAACCGATAAAGAACACGAGTTGCTCAATGCATGAGTCTGCAGCCTCACGGAGGGAGCCCACGTGCCACTCCTCGGTCACACCTCTGGGGGCACGCAGACGTATGAAGTGATCAGTATGCTGTTTTAATATTTATGTGCCATTTTAATAAAATGAGAGGGTCAGAGGCCCTGTTTATATTGGTATAATTTACTCTTATTTGGTATAAAGGGTTTGAGTGTATTCTCTATGTGGATCTAATAATACAGGATTGTCCAGGAGCAGTTTCCAGGCTGCCGGCTCTCCTGCCTACATCTGCATCATGGCTGCTGATGTGTCACTGGGATACCGTGAGATCCAAGTTCAAATCAAAAACCTGTTCTGTGTTAGGTTTAAATAATGAGTCCTATAGCCTTAGATGGGCAGTGGGAGGCTAACAGACCTTAAATGCCTCCTTGTGTACCCCCTGCCTCTGTGGCCCTTAGAGGGGGCTGCAGGAAGACCCTCCCTTCCTGCCAAGCCACCTTCCAGTGAGCTCTGGGTGAAGCCCGGCCAACCAAAGACACTCTTCCCCAGCCCTGGCCGGGTGGGCTGTGTGTTCTCACGTGGGCAGGGGGCTGGGCTGGTCTCCACTGCACGGACCTTTCTGTGGAAAGCAGCCATAGCTGCAGATGCCAGTGTCCCCTTCTGTCTTCTCCATGGCTGGAATTCAAAAGCATGTATTTCTGGAGTCCCTTGTGATATTAACTGTTTTTTTTTTTTTTTAATTAAATGGCAGAGATATTTGACATGCAAAGGCAAGTTAATAGAGTCTGTTGTGGGGACTCAGTGGGGGAGGTGCCATGGACGTGGGGGCTGGGGAGGGAGGAAGAGGACAAGGGCTAGTCCCACCGTGTGGGGCTGTCGACATGATCCCATACATCGCCCCCATGCAGTCCAGGGGAGGACGGCATGGACTTCTGTTGGCTCAGCCAGAGATGGGAGCAAGTTTTGCACGTGGGCATTTAAGCGGTTCAGACACTCCACCCATGTGGAGCCCCCGGGGCTAGTGGCTCTCCTCCCTCCCCTGTGTCACCTGTGGCCCTGAGTGGGGGCATGGTTGCTGATTAGCAAGAATTGGTCCTACGTGCCCAGCTGGGCCAGGGAGGTCTCTGCTGCACTCTTGCAAGCTTCACTCTCCAGCTCTGAAAGGGTCTCCTGTGGCCACTTCCCCCAGCACAGGAATGCGGCTTCTCTTCTCTCTGTGGTGTGCCCTTATGGAAGGACCTGGCCACAGCAGTAGTTACCATCCTCTGCAAGACAGCCTTGGGGGCCTGGAAAGCATTCTCCTCCTCCTCCTCCGTGCAGGAGTAGACCTGAAGGCGAGTTGGGGCTGGGACTCAGTGTGTTATATGGCTGGTGTAGCTCTGCTCACTTCCTGGCCAGCCCAAACTGTCCACAGAGTCTGTTGGTAAGAATCTCACTGAATGACTCCTTAGCCTGGCACACATGGTCTTTGAGGATATCAGGATATAGCCCTAGGGCCCCCACCCACCCTCCCACACATACACAGGAAAGCTTTCTGGATCCTTAAGCCCTTCCTCTGGATTCTTGGCATATCATTTGCTGCACACTCCACCCGGGACGGCCCCCTCTCCTTACCCTCAGCGGCCATCACACTCCAACTCGCCCCTCAGGAGCTCCTCGCATCCCACCTCCTTTAAGTGTAGCACGCAGTTTTTCTTCAAGGAACCACCCCTCACCTCTCCTTCCTGCCCTTGTCTGTCTCATGATTAGCACATGCTAGGTGCTCTGCCTGGCCTGGGAGGCCTATATGTATGCATCTGCCTCTAGCACTAGGGGTTGCAACCCCAGAGAGCAGGGGCCCTGTTTCCCCAAATCTTCTGTGTCTCCCTAGTAATAACCAGCCTGGAGTCACCTGGCAAGCCCTGGACTCATGCTTCCTGAGTGGAGCTGCCCTGTGTGGAATGAGGATTAAGGACTCGTCGTTTCCTCCTGGGTCACATTTGCTTACAGCCGTGGAAGCCCACAGAAGCCGCAGGAAGAGGACGAAGCAGCGAAGCGGGAGGGGTGGACTTCCTCCATCCAGGCTGGAGGCACAGGGAGCTGGCTGGGGGGGTGGGAGGGGGCAAAGGGGTGTGGGGTCCTTCTCTGTTGAATGGATCACTTTAAACACTAGCAGGTTGCATTTTAAAGTTGATCTGTGGGTGAAGGGGAGTGGAGGATTGTGGTAGTTGAACAGGCTTTGCTACCAGTAAAAGGAAAGTACTGCACATGGAGGCATTTTCTCCCTGAATTTTCTTTACATTTTTGTTTAAAAAAAAAAATTCAATTCCCGTTCCCATCTGCAATGCACTTGGCCAGGCTCTTGATCCCTCTTGATAGGCGTGTTTTGATCCTGGCTCGCACAAAGCCCCCTCGGCCACCTCTCTAGTTTAAGGAGAAGCAGCTGCTGGCTTGTTCTCTTGTAAGAAGTCTGTGTGCCGCGCAGCCGGGGGGCTTCCTTGGGGGCCCACCTCGGGGCCCCTCCCCAGCCGCCTGTAGAAGGACTGTCTCTGGCTGGAGGAAGACAAAAGTGCTCCACCCCCTTCACGCCCAGTCTCACTACTCCCTCATTTTCATCCCGTGTCTCCAGGCTGGTCTGCACCACAATTGCACTGGAACCCTCGGGGAAATTCAGAGAGCACCTGCTCCTTGAAAACTTCCCTGCCGTTTTAGGTGGTCTGCAAGTTTCCCTTCCCTTCTCCTGCTGCCCCAGCCAATGTAGAAAGAATATTCACATTTAAGGGAGGGAGCCAGAAACATTTCTCTTTCCTCCTTTCTTTTTCTCCCAGCTGGCATGGGCTTTGGTGCACTTTATAGATTCATTGCCTTCAAAATGTAATTTTAGAAATGTCAGGTTGATTTTGAGCTGTGTGAGAGTGAGAAAAGCATCCGTCAGCTTCAGAATTAGAAAGGCACCAACTTAGAACTTTTTGTCGGAGGCTTATGCCCAAGAAAACGTGGTCTGCTCAGAGTTGGCAGCCCTGAGAGCCCTGGGTTGCCAGTGGGCATGTAGAGGGGGCTCCCCGTCATGCCGTGGCCAGAGTTACATGGAGTGTGGGCCAGAGCCGAGGCCCCCGGGGTGCCATGGGAGGCTGCCTAGCCATTTGGGTCAAGATGCCTTCTGCCCATGCCTCAGCTCCAGAAGCCAGTTAACTGAGCTCCATGCTTCCCTCTCTCAGACACCACAGCCCAGAGACCCCTCCCTAGGGGCCGACCCTGGCAATGGCTCCGGGTTTAACTATTGGCACTATTGATTTTGTCAGTATACCAAAGTGCAACTGTCTTTATGATCAGCGTCCTCCAGACAGGCCATGGCAGTTAGTCCTTTGATTCAAACCATCTCTAGTCCTCTGACTGGCACCACGCACAGTGCAGTGATGCTTTGTTGGAAAATAGAACTCAACTTGGAGCCAACTTTAGTGATTGGCAGTGGCTGCCAAGAATGCTGCACAGAGAAGAATTCTGATAAATGAGTGATGTTTGTGCTGGGATTAGGGCAGGGAGTGGTGGTAATCATGCTGTGTGTGTTTCCCAACACCGCATTAGACCTTGTCTTTCGTGGGGCTTTTAGAGTTTACTATTATTACTACTACAAGTTACAACTACTCTCCTTCTCCTCGTCCTCCTTCTTTTTAAATAAAGAACTAGGATTCCGGAACCCTGAGAGAGGGTTCTCAAAAAATCTCAAAAAATGCCTAATTATTGCAACCTAATTCAACTTAAATTCTTTTAAACAACAAAAAATGAGGGTGGATTTATGTGTTCAGCTAACTAAAACGTCTGGGTGTATGCTTCAGGCATGGGGGCTCAGGTAGGGGTCTCAGCAATTTCCCCCTCTTCGGCTCCCACCTTTGATTCCCTCCATGTTGCTTCATTCTAACAGACTTCTCATAAGGAGGCAACATGGCCACCCGTATCTCCAGCCAAAGTCTTGGAGTTGAGCCTGCCTTGAATCCTGTGTCCGGTCTTCAGTCAGCCACTGGAATCAAGGTGGGTGGGGGTGGGAAATAGGCTGTTTCCCCGGCTTTTCCTGGGCCTGTCCCTGGAGCCTGAGCCTCCAGGACTGGGGATGGAGAAAGGATGGTTCCTCTAGGGGACGCTGTGCTGCTGATACCAGAGGGATAAATGGATCCCTGGGCAGGAAAATGCCATGGTGATCCACTCCAGTTTCCCCTGGAATGACCTTGAGGACACACTTGTGTATTGTTTCTGGAGGGGATGTGGGGCCGGGAGGCTGAAAGAACTGGAATGTTTTCCAGAAACCCATTGGAGGCCACCCCTAGCCCTGGGACTAGGAGGCTTGGTGCCTACTGTGCAGCTCTTTTATAGCTGACAGCCAGGAAGTGAGAAGGGACCACAAAGCTCTTTGTATCCCTACCTGCTGATATCCAGATGAGAAAACTGAGGGACGTATTTTAAAAACTATAATTTGGTGGGAAACCGGATTAGAACCCACATTGCCTAACTGCTGGGCCAAGGCTTCTTTTACTTCAAGGGGTTTGCTAGAAACAGAGAGCTGAAGAAAGGAATTCAAAGACACACAAAACTCCTTTAAGAGCCCACATCTTTTTTCTCCTCCCAACTCCGTCTCTCTCTTTTTTTTTTTTTTTTGCCAATTATCAAACACACCTTGGGGGATGCACTCCAGGACAGTGGTGTAGGGCACTTGTGAAGAGTTTGGGTTCTGAAGCTGGAGAAATCTGTGGCCAAGCCTCCCAAGTTGAGACTCCACCAGCTATAAGTCACAAACCCTCTCTGCACTTCTGTTTTCTCTTCTTCCCTGGTACCATTGCCTCTAATGGAGTCATTACAGGGACTGAGTTGATGCCCCAAAGATGTGGCACTGGGCTCACACACTGCAGCACACAAGGGTGGCCATTCTATCCTAGAAGGTCACTTGCTTGGTAAACGATACTGAAGATAGGGAATGAGAAGCTGCTCTCTCCCCATGGCTTTCTGAGAGATTCTCCAAGCCCCATCTTCTGTCCCCACCCCTTATGAACTCGTTCCTAAGCATCACGAGAGTGGCAGAAGCTAGTAAGGAGGGACTAGAAAGTCTAATGAGTAAGTTGCCCCGGATTTTTCCACAGAGTTGGACAGAATTCTGTGCGGAGACCAGGAGAAATGAAGTGGGTTCTCTGCCAGTCAGAAGGGACATGCTGCAAAACTTGCCAAACTTAAGGGTATTTTTAAAATGAACCACTCCCCAGAACACTGATCAAAAGGAATTGGGATGCAGAGCAAATTGGAAGTCTTACACACTGTTGATGAGAAAGCAGTATGGAACAGCCACTTTGGAAAAGTTTGGCAGTTTCACATAAGGTTAAACACACCATACAACCCAGTCATCCCACACCTAGGAATTCACCCTAGAGGGGAAAAAAAAAAAAAAAAATATATATATATATATATATATATGGGTGTGTGTGTGTGTGTGTGTGTGTGTGTGTGTGTGTTCACACAAAAACCTAGATGTGAATGTTGGTAGCAGCTTTACTCATAATCTCCAAAAACCAGAAACTCAAATATCCTTCCCCTGGTGAATGAGAGACCGTGGCACATGCATCCAGTGAGATCTTATTTAGCAGTGAACATGAAGCAACTATTGATTCGTACAACCACCCGAGGATTCATATTGCTATCATGTACCTCTGACATGATGCAATGAGAAGGGAACTTCACCTCTCAGTATTCTTTCCCAAAACTCATAACCCAGTCTAGTTGTAAGAGAAATATCAAACATGAAACTCAAATTGAGCAATGTTCTATAAAATACCTGACCAATGTATCTCAAAAGTGTCAAGGTCGTGAAAAACAAGAAAAGACTGAGAAACCACCACAGATGGGAGGAAATTAAGGAGGCAGGACAACCAAATGTTGTGGCAGATCCTGGAACAAAAATATTAATGGAAAAATGGGTGAAATCCAAATAAAGTCTATGGTCTCGTTAATAGTATTGTCCTAATGTTAATTTCCTAATTTTGACTACTATGTCAAAATACTATAGCTGTGCAAGATGTTAGTATTAGCAGAAGCTGGGTAAGGAACTTTGTACTATCTTTGCAAATTTTCTGTCAATCTGAAAGTATTCCAAAATAAAAAGGTTTTTTGTTTTAAAGGCTATATCTGTGTGGTTCCATCTGTATGCCATTTTGGAAAAGGTAAACCTATAAGGATAGACCTCAGATCAGTGGTGGCCAAGGGTTGAGGCCAGGGGGAGGGCTGGACTCCCTCCAAAGAGGCCCAAGGAAAAGTTGGTATTGGTTGGAGCGCTTCTTCTTCTTCTTCTTCTTCTTCTTCTTCTTCTTCTTCTTCTTTTATTAAAGATTTTATTTATTTGAGAGAGAGAGAGCATGAGAGGGGGGAGGGTCAGAGGGAGAAGCAGACTTCCCGCCGAGCAGGGAGCCCGATGCAGGACTTGATCCTGGGACTCGAGGATCCTGACCTGAGCCGAAGGCAGTCGCCCAACCAACTGAGCCATCCAGGCACCAGGTTGGAACTCATCTATAAATTATATTGGTGGCTACACAACTGTGTGCATTTATCAAAATCTATGGAACCCTACACTAAACAGGATGAATTTTATGTGTGTTAATTAATCCTCAATAAGTATGGTCTTAAAGAAGTGAAAGAAGGAAAGAAATTGAATTCTGGATCTTTCACAAAGTGATGCTGCTCTACATGGCCAGTGAGCCTCTGAAATAACAAGGGAAGCAGAGAGACTCCATGGGTTTGCAGAGTTGGGAGTCTGCTCAGCTGGAAGGTCCACAGAAGATCACTCTATTCACAGTGTCCTCCTGGGAGGTGTCTGCGATCCGTCTGTGGGTAAGTCAGGATAGGGCAGGCTGTGCTTCAGGAGCAAGCACTGAGAAATCTCAGTGGCTTATAAACCAGGAAATTTCTTTACTTCCTCACTTATGCTTTATGTCCAGTGTGGGTCAGTGGGGCTGTGCCCCACGAAGGCCCAGGGACACATGCTGATGGAGCATCACCAGCCTATGGCTGATGACACGAAACACTTGAGCTGCTCGGGCACCACAGCAAGGAAAGGTAGAGGAGGAGCGCCGTCACGTATTGGTTGTGCTGTGTTTTGTCCAAAGAAAAACCCACTTTTCTTCCTTCCATGGCCCCCTGGCCAGAAATAGCCACATGCCTCACTGCCGGGGCCTGGGAGATGGGACAGCATAGACGGGGTATTTCATGAGTACTCCTATTTCTGCTTTAAAAAGGCTCTTGGCCTTTAAAGCTGACTTTGAAAACCTTAAATAAAATCTAGTTTGGTCAAAAGAAACAATATATGTGTGTTAAAGGAGGGGGTTTTTTGGTGGGCTGTTTTGTTGTCTTTGTGGCAGACCAAGTTCTGGTAATGCTAGCAGTTCTGTCTTACGGGAGATGAGGACAGTTCTGTGTGAGTGTACTGACAAAGCATGTCAGTAACACTTCTAAGCAGTCCCGGCTCCCATTCTGCTACAAGGAACGTGGTCTTAGCCTGTAAGTCACGCTGCAGCCACAGGCCCTCCTGGTCTCAGCTGACTAGCTCAGGAAGCCAGTGTGGTGGGCCTGGCACAAGACCTTTTCACCCAGAGAGGAGTCAGAGTTTATCAGCTTCTCCGGCCTTTGATTCTGAGCTGGTGATGATACAAAACAATTTGTCAGTTACAGCAGCATAGATACCAAGATGAACAGAAGCCATGCACAGTTACTATAAAGTGATAGGAGACTTCTGAGTCATCAGAAACCGAGCAAGCAGCAGCAGAGGTGCAGTGTAGACAGGTACACGGTGGAGGAGGGGAGATGGCTAGTAGAGGCCAGACCGCAGAAACAGCCCAAGTCGCTTCGTCAGCACGGGCATCCCTGCTCAGCTGCTGCTCACCTAGCTTTCTTGAGTCAATGGCACCTCTTTGTATTTTCCTCTGAAAAGAGAACTTCTGGTCTTAATATAATACCTATGTCCTGCCTTCTGATCATTAATTCGTAGAAAGCTGACCTGAGGGCCCTACTGTTCTCAACATATCCAAAAGCTTGCTGTAGAGTGCTCAAGCATTTGGCCATATTCCTTGAACCAGTGCTCCCCTGGAGAACAGGATTAACTTCAGTTGAACTCTGAGGCTCCAGAGGCTCTTGACCAGTGTCTTCCTTTCTCCTCTACTCCTACTGCCTGACATTCTTGTAGCACTTCAGTGGTCCATCCAAGCACAATGCGATGCCCCTTCTCCCACGTCTGGAATACACCCCCGGGGAAAGATCTCAATGTGGATAACTGCTGGCCTTTGCAATTGGGTGAGTGACTTTTCTATAACTTGCCCTTAGCAGAGAGTTGATGAAAAGTGCTCAAGAAATCTCTTGACACCCGACAGGGGCCTGCATCCAGACCCTTTTGGCATCCAAGAAGAAGGCAATTGATTTTACAAATGCCTCATCAGTAGAGGCTGGATTATGTATCAGCTCTGGGGCTTCCTTTTTCAGCCACTTCCCAGGGAGCTCTCTTACTGATTTTGGTCTGAAGTGTCTCCTTGCTGGTATTTCTGGACCTGATCCATGGTGCCCCATGGATCACTACCACATTTAGAGCATCGTCCGCTGTCCCCTGTCCCTGGCACAAACAGAAGGCATTCTCAGGACACAGCACTTGACAGATGAACACCCTTGCTTCCATTCTCTTCCTACACTTCATTGCTGTTCCGAGGGCTGGGTTATAAACTCTTCCATCCCTGTTGCACTCTACTCTGGTCTAGGGATTTATGGACCTCTTAGCCTCAAGAGTTCCGTACATCCTCTGAGGTATGTAATTTTTGTGTGTGTGAAAATGCACCTCTGTGGATTTTTTTTCCCCCCTGAGGAAATGGTCTAGAGCTTCCATAAATTCTCAAAGGGGGTCGATGAGCAATAAAAGTCAGAATCGCGCTAATCACAGGTTTCATGCTAATGCCGAGGGCACCAGTGTGACTGGAACCTCCTCTGAGCACTAAAAGCCTGCCTCGTGCACATGCCAGTGAGCAGGAGGTTCCTCTGACCACCTTTCCCTGTGGGGAAGTCACAACCATCCTGGACTGTTTCCTCTCTCCTTGCCCTGAATGGTGGAGTTGGCCAGGCGCGGGCCTCCACAGTCAAACTGAGGGGTATTTTTATCCTGCCAGTAGGAGCTGCCATCCTGGGTGAGCTGTGACTTGGACTCCAGCTGGAAAGGAAGAAACTAGCAGGGAGAGAACAAATCCTGACAACACACGACCCCGAGCTCTTGCTACCTGCATTCTGCTGCCCATCTGTTTCCTGCCCTCAGAACCAGCCCCAGGGGAGCCCTCGCTGCTTTATCTTGGGCTTCAATGGCAAGCCTGGGGTGAGAGAAGCCCAGGACCAAACAGGCTGGTTTTCCTGCCGTATAAACCAGGCTCGTGGTTAAAGACAAAGCACCTGGAAAAGACAGGAGTGGTCCCAGGCTGGAGCCTGAAGGGTCCCGTCCTCCCGGCCTTGCCTTCCGGGTGTGGGCAGGTAAGGAGAGCTGGGCCCACAGGTGCGGTGAGCAGGGGAGCCATGGGGTCTGTGGGAGAATGATGTGGGGGGCGCACCCTCGGGCTTTTTACATGGCAGCCAGGCTGGTGGGTGCCTGGCTGACCCACCTGCTGAAGGCGAGGAGAGATGCAAATGACAGTGAACAGCAGAGGAAGAAGTAGGGCCATGCAGTGAGTGTCCTTGAGGACACTAGAGACAGAGATTTTAGGCTCATGGAACCATGTGTATGGCTTTATCACCTTCACATTTTCTGACCTTACACGGACTGTTAGCAGTGGGATGCTTTATGCCAGACACTGCTACATGCACCTAAGTCCCTTTCATCCTCTTAATTACCCTACACAGTAGGAATTTTTGGCATGTTGAGTTCTACTTTTTGAATTACAATTCACATACCATAAAATTGTCCTTTTAAGGTGTAGGACTCCGTGATTTTTGGTATATTCACAATGTTCTGCAACCATCACCGTTATCCAATTCCAGAACACTTTCCGTTACCCCCAAAAGAAATGCTGTACCCATTAGCAATGACTCCCCATTCCAGCCTACCCGAGACCCTGACGACCACTAATCTACTTTCTGCCTTTATGGATTTTCCTGTAACGGACATTTCATATGCCTGGAATCATATATATGGTCTCTTGTAACTGGCTTCTTTCACTCAGCATGTTTTTCAGGCTCATTCATGTTGTAGCATGTATCAGTACTTTTGATTGCTGACTAATATTCAATCGCATGGCTCTAACACATTTATCCCATCATTAAATTTATGGACATTAGAATTCTTTCCATTTTTTGGCTATTATATATGATGCTGCTATGAACATTTGTGTGCAGGTTTTTGTGTAGACACATGTTCTTACGGTCTTGGGTCTATACCTAGAAATGGAATGGCTGGGTCATATGCTTAACCTTTCGAGCAACTAACTGCCAGACTGTTCTCCCAAAGTGGCTGCACCATTTTGCAGGACTGTCAGCAGTATGTGAGAGTTGTGATGTCTCCATATCCTCACCAACGCTTGTAACTACTTGTCTTTTTTATTATAACCATCCTGGTGGGTACAAAGGGATATCTCATTGTGGTTTTAATTTGCATTTCCCTAATGGAAGGCAGGTATTTGCCCTGCACTGAATTGTGTCTCCCCAAAGATTCAGATGTTGAAGCTGTTGGTTCAAATGTTGTGAACCCTGAAGACTCAATGTATTTGGAGATAGGGCCTTGGGAGGTAATTAAGGTAAAATGAGGTCCTAAGGGTGGTGTCTTATCCAATAGGATAGTGTCATAAGAAGAGACAGGGGAAAGGCCATGTGAGGAGCTGTCTGCAAGCCAGAAAGGTTTTCCTAGAAACCAGACACTGCTGGACATTGATCTGGGACTTCCTGCCTCCAGAACTGTGAGAAATAAATTTCTGCTGGTTAGGCCCCCCAGGCTGGGTTCTTTCGTTATGGCTAAAGCTGACTGAGGATGATTATTGCTATTTTACAAATAAAGACTCCCGGGCTCATTCTTGTCTGAAGGCCAGTCCTGGACCATATTCCCTTATGCCACACTGCCTCTGGCTTCCAACATGCCGGAACAGGTGTGGCCTGTCAGCTGACCAAAATCACAAACGGCAACGTGCTGAGACTCAGTTTGGTGCATAAGGGGGAAAAACGTACCAAGAAAGAGAAATAAGCAAATGTCTGAATCCCCAAGCGGCTTACGCTGCTACAGATTCAAAGACGAATGGGAGGAGCCAGATGCTACACTGGTGATTCTCGAGCCAAGGGACCCACTACAGCCTGTCTAGGGCCTCGATCGCCAGTCTTCTCTAATACAAATTCTGGTTGACCTCCATCTCATGTTCATCCATTTCAGATAATCTCTAAAATGAGACTAAACAGCTCTCCATCAAGAGTGTATTGAGAAATATGGATCACATTCAAGAACAATCTCTTGGACATTTTCAGGTTTCTATCGTTTTCTAAATGAGGCAATTCAAGAAGGATAAAAGACAGGACAGATTTCTGGGCTCTCTGGTGCCCACTTCATAAATCCATCTCAACTGATGGAGGGCTGGTGGCACGGGCCACGCTCCAGGGAATGGTCTGTCCTCTGAACTACAACTCCAGACTTCCCCAAACGTCATTCTAGGCTTAAATAATTCAGTCCTGTCTATGGGAGTATGAGGGTGTTGAGGCCATCTTTTTTTTTTTTTTTCTGAGAAAGTGGAAAGGGCATGAAACTATATGTACATTTGGATTCTTCCATTGAACCGAGTTTACTCTTCCAGGCAGTCTCTCCAGCCACCTTGACTTTAAGAGATCTGCTGCTCATTTCCATTAAAACTCTATCTTTTGCTGCCATATCCTTTCTTTCCTCCTTACTTTTCTCCCCCCTCCCTTGATACCTGGAAATTAACATGCATTCTTCTCTCAAATTATAAGGTTTCTGAGAAAACTTAGGAAAACAGAAATGCAAATGTTAAGGCAAAGTATCCACAACCCAAGCATAACCACTATAAATTTTTGTACATTCTTCACGGTTATTTTTTTTTTTTACTCACATATATATGTATTTTTACGAAACCAAGAAATCACACTAGTTTGTGACCTGCTTTTCACCCCTAGGTGTAAGTGCTACCACGTTCTTGTTCAGAAAGGATGTACTGATTTGATTTATCCTTCTAATAGCAGATGTGAGAGTGACCCTACCCCCTCCACCCCCTTAGCACTATCATCCTTCTTTTTAATCTTTGCCAATTTAAAGGCAACAAATTATTGTTTTAATTTGCATTGCTTTGATTACTAGTGAGGTTAAACATTTATTTTCATGCTGATCACTTTCCTTGAATTTCTCGTCTTTATACTAGGGACTAGGAAAAGCAGCCAGCCCAGTGCTATGCACTGGCTGTTGCAGACTGGATGACGGACGGACGGTGGGGAGAAGGTGGTGTGAGCACAGGGAAGAGGGCTGCCAGCAATGCTGCAGCAAGAAGGTCAGGTTGCTTCCTTGTCTTCTTTTATGAAACATGACAGCAGGAATACATACTCGTTGGCAGGAAAAAAAAATTAGGTATTTCAAAAGGACATACGAATATTATGAAAGCTCGCCTCACACTCTCTTCCCCTTTCCCACAGGCCCTATTTCCCGGGTGTAACCATCTTCAGTCCCTCCTCCCTGGCTGTCCCCTCCCCGTGACCGTCCTCCTGCACGACCAGCTGCAATGGTAATGGACTAAGGGGAGTGTTGGGGAGAAAGGGTCAGGGATTGGAAAAGGAATCCGTTCCCCATACAATAGCTCCCAGGGTGGTCACAGGGAAGGGAAGCAGGAGAGACCACACCAGGCTTTTGTCGGTAATCAAATGGGCAGATTAAGAGTGAGTTAAGATTACCCTGTATGCCTTGATTTCGGTCCATATGGAAAATGGCAGGCTGTTTATTGCAGCACTTGAGCCATGTCCTTTGTTAACTTTTGTCCCTTGAGTGTAACCCTTTACGAAGTGGAAGAGAAAACCCGAGAAATGGTTTGACTTTCCTGCATGAAGCCTCCTCCCCATTTGGCAGGTCCTGTGGAGCCCTACATCTACCTTTTATCCCGCTTGCTTCCAGACAGTGGTTTGAAATAACATCCATTGCCTCCGGGACCTTACCCAATTCTTTCTAAAGGAATGTCATCAAAGTCTTGCTTAAAACTGATGCCAAGACTTGAGTAGAATTTATAGTGTAAAAGGGGACCCCCATTCCTTGTTATCAGAAAATCGTCTGTAGGAAAAGTGATCTAATTATTCAAATTCTTAGTGTTAAGAAAATGGCTGTTTTAAATGGGAGGGTCCATCACCAAATTGATCTGGAACCTTTGAAACAACCTTCCTCTCTTTGGGAGACGCAAACGCCTGTGAAATGGAATAGGCCATTTTAGAACCAGTGGGTCACCAGCCTCCCACTAAGGAAAAAAACTAAGACATTCAAGGTGGAAATAATTCTTGTCTTGAGATTCTGCTTTTTCTTTTTTTCCAGCTTTGAAAACTGATCACCTGTCCCACCTCTTCTTGTATCATTTTCCACAGGGAATGCTTTTCTGCAAGGGTTTAATTTCTCCCCCCACTGTCTTCGATAAGATAGTTTAATATTAGACAAGATAACTTTTAGGCACATACAGTATATGTAATAGCGTGAGTTGTTCCAAGTGACAAAATCCTGTATGAGGAAGCTTTGTCTTCAACCTAGTCCAACAGGGCTTGTGTTTTTTTTTTTTTTTTTTGCGTTTTTTTTTTTTTAAGATTTTGTCAGAGAGACAGAGTCCAAGCAGGGGGAGTGGCAGAGGGAGAAACAGGCTCCCCGCTGAGCAGGGAGCCTGACATAGGACTTGATCCCGGGGACCCTGGGATCATGACTTGAGCCGGAGGCAGACGCTTAACCGACTGAGCCAGCCAGGCGCCCCCCAACAGGGCTTTTTTCAAGAAGCGTTCATTCTAAAAAGGCAAGCCTCACTTTCTGGACCCAGGAGACAGGATGGCATAACAGGACCCTAGGTGAGATCTCCGTGGCAGTAATGGGTCGATGTGGGTGGGGAGAGGCACGGAGGGCACTGCTGTGTTGTATTAGTTGTCCAACCCTATATAACAAATTGCCCCCAAACCCAGCACCTTAGAACAACAAACTGCTGATCTCACACGGTTTCTGAGTGTCGGGAACCCAGGTGTGGTTTAGCAGGCTTGGCTCAAGGTCTCTCATGAGGCTGCAGCCAACCTACTGGCTGGGGTTGCAATCATCTCAAGGCTCAACTGGGGCTGAAGGATCCGCTTCCAAGCTCACCCACATGGCGGCCGGCAGGTCCCCGCAGTTCGTTAGCTGGCAGCCAAAGCTACTTGCCATGTGGTCTCTCTCCACAGACTTCCTGAGCATTCTCACAGCAGAGCTTCTCCCATAGCGAGTGATCCACGAGAGTATACGCCCGAGACAGAGGCCTGTCTTTCCACAACGTGATCTTGGAAGTGACAGCCCATCACTGCGGCATTCCATTCATAAGTCCAGCGCACACTTCAAGGGGAGGAAAATGAAGCGCTACCTCTCCGAGAGGAGTATCAAAAGAATTTGTGGACATATTTTAAAAACCACCACGTGTATGATCCAAGTTGCCTATATCCAGTTTGTTCTTTGGTCTATAGCAAAGATCAGTACATTTTTTTCTGTAAAGGACCAGATAGTAAAATATTGTTTTAGGCATCGTAGGCCAGACTGTCTCTATTGCAACTACTTAACTCTGCCACGGTATTGCAAAATACCCATAGGTAATACATAAGTGAGTGTGGCTTTGTTCCAGTAAGATTTTATTTACAAAAATACGCATGGGGCAGATTTGGCCATGAGTAGGAGTTGGTTGACCCCTGGTCTACAGCTATAGAGGTTATTGGAAGTCTGTTTCCTTGCCATCAGAATTCCGTGCGAAAAGAAATTCATCCACAAGACATAGCTGTCTGAGCTGTAGCTTGAAATTTAACAGCGAGATAATAGGAAGACAGAAAGGCAAATGTGATTTAGGTGGAGAAAAACGTCAGGACATGGGATTCCAGTTGTCCTCTGGGAAAAAGGAAGAATTGGAATATAAAGGAGAAGAGCCGATTTGGGACATCAGACAAGACAGCGTCTTCATTCCATTTAACCAATGAAGCAGAGATGAGACAAGAAGTCTGAGAAGAGATGTCCTCTAGGCAACCAGAACCGGGGGGCTGGATAATAGCGTTCCGGTTCTGACTCAAGGTGTGAATTAAAGGATCCATCTTCACAAAGCTCCTCAGCTCCAAAGAGCCCAGAGTTCACCAGAGACGTGTAGAGGCGCGGAAAAAGACTCGTGAGTCCCACAGATGGGGTCAAAGGAAGGAGCCGCTGGGAACACGAAGGAATAATGGAACTTCAGAGGGGAAAGGGTGGGGGCAAACAGTTAATTTTGCACTATTCACAAATAAACTTCAAGTGATTAGTTTTAGCTAACATAAGGCTAAGCATCTGTAAGTTCTTAGACCTCATTTCTCCCTCCATGTTCTTTAGGTTTGGTTTTGGTTCCTTAGGTTTCATTTTGCAAATACGAACTTGTTCCTCAGGGCTGTTTATATTAAGCTTATATGACCGAGAGGCAAGCAGAGGAGGAGCTGAGAATCCCACTTTTCCTGCACAGTCACCTGCGGTGGAACTTTTAACCCAAGATAGTTAACCTGCCTAAATTATATATCTTTCTCAAGAAGGTGGTTGAGAAATCTCACCATTAAAAAAAGTTACGTTTTACTTTTTTTTCAGCCCGAAACACAGCCATTAGTCATTTTTAAGTTAATCTTAAAGGTAAAATCTTAACAACCTCTTTGATGAGATGTGCTTTGGAAAGGAACACTCTGCTGGTAAATTATTTCTCAAAGAGGTTTTTTGCTCTCAGGCAGTGGCCCGAGACCAAAATGGGGCCTAGCATGACCCTATTTGGATAACTGGGCATAACATCAACACTCCGTCGTTCGGTTGAGGTTTTGTCCCTCTTACCCCGAACCTAAACCTAAATAATGAGTAAAAAATTAAGAAAAAATTTTTTGCTGCAGTTTTCTTTGCAAGAAATACCCCACTTCCTTTGAGGTGATGTCACTGAATTTAAACAAATTACTTCCATAAATACTTCCTGGGTATAAAATAAAGAGGTGGGGACAGTGTTCTCTCTCTTTAAGGTGCTCATAGCTGGGAGAGGAGGACAAAGACTTGAACTTTAGTCATCCGGCTCCTCATCTTGTGATGGAAAGCATGTCAATGACACGTCTGGAGGAAACCGGCTGGGAAGTCTCATCCAGAGTCCCTCTAGTGCCAGAGATGCAGGTCAGGAATTCAGTGAGCGCTGGGTACTGCCATCACCCTGATCTGAGTCTGTCTCTGTCAAGGTAAGATGCTAACCACCCAGTCTTTCCAAAGACATATGTGAACTATTCCAGTTTTACTAATAACTTTATTTAAATAAGACACAGGAACTTCTATACTGAAAAAATACAAAACAAAAGCCACACATTTCCTTGTGTAAAGCCATATTGTATGGTAACTCGAATACTGTTCAGCGCAGTGGCTAGAATTAAACAGTACAACTATATACAAAATTTAAACAATTTCTGACAAATTTCTACAGCTGGATGTAGGATACATTTGAGCTCAACAACTTCTGGGAAATTTACATGGCAAAGCATAAGCTTTAACACATTTGGTTCGAAACTTTAATATATGCTAAGAACAAATGTACAACACAATTAATATTTAGTTTCTCATGAGAAAATAAAAGCACATGTCACTATAAATACCGTACATCAGATTTCATCACCAAAAAAGCATTCAGTCCATCTTTCAGAAATTGATATCGATACTATTGCATCATATTTGGACAAAAGCAGAGCATAAGATCAACACATTATGTAATGCTAAACCAGATATCAGAAGTTAATGGAGCTCATATTTATCTTACAGAACTAATAATTTTCTCCCTTTAACCATAATCTACAAAATATAGTATTTTCATCAAGGCCTGAGATTATTAGGGTTAAAGGTGTCTGCTGCTGAAGAGATTGTTTTAAAAGGTTCCCCTGTGAAAATGGCAAAAGTAAACTGAGTCCTTTTCCATGACAGTCTCCTACAATATAACACTGACTAATTTAAAGGAGCCAGAATGCACCTTCAGGAGAGAATATTACTGCAAACTTTGGTGGAAAGAAGATAATTGGGTTCATAACAAAATAATACATAGAATACATACACACGCAAACATATACATATATATATATATATATATCATTTCTTAAAAAAAATCAATGGTGTTGCTTTCTTCTCTATCACCTCTTCCTTCTTCAGCCTCCTTAGAAAATAAAACAAAAAACCCCAAGGAATGACTGAAGGGAACTGAAACGTTCCCGTGACTGTAGGCACCTTATTCCCCTAATTCTTAAGAAAACGGTGCCATTTACTGTAGGTACAGATGAAACAACTCTATGCTTTACTGAACTAAAAGCAATGGAATAAAAATACGAAAACTTCCCTTTGCTTTTCGAGACTCTCTGTGCTGCAGAAAACAAAGTCTGAGAGTTGGGCTCTTCCACTGACCACTCGGGATTATCTAGGGCTCTCTTCACACAACTTCGTTGAAAATTCAGGTCAAGTCCGCAAGTTCAAGGCAATTTACTTGGGTTTTTGCTTTACTTTGCACATCCGAAATACTAACAGAACCATCCACGATACTGTGAGGAGAGGCCTGAAGAGACAGCCGCAAACTGCTGCTTTTTCTAAGTCCCCAAACAGCCAGCTTCCAGTGCTGCATTACTTCTGAGACCCACACGTTCTCTCTCCACATGAATGCAACTCATGCACCTCAACTGCTCGAGGAAAACAATAACCAAAAGCGTGTCATTTGTAAACCCTCAAATTAAAGAATTTCCAAGAGAGAAACTGAACATCAATATGCCTTTAGCTGAAACAGCATTTCATGACGCTGATGGCCAACATAAACAAAAAATCTCACCCATCCCCTGTGAAAGTTCACTGTTTTACTGTTAAACCTAGACTTTCTTGTTGTTAAATTCCATCACACACAACTGGAATGTTTATGTACAGTCTGGTACCGGAGACACTTTCTTTGCAACATTGTAACAGTCATGAACTGAGCAACACCTGAACTTGTTTAAAAAAAAAAAAAAAAGCCACATTTACACATGTTGAAAAGTGAATTCAACAGTTGTTTTACTTGTAACCGCATGACAAAAATGATGTCAGACACCACAGATTTGCTGGTTCTCCTCATGTTCACCCATGTCCAGGATTATTGTTCTCCTAGGGTTGAATGCACTTCTTATTCTAAGAATGTGGAATGTAATGAGGAAAGGGAAATGCATAAAATAAGGAAAGGCAAAAGAGTGATGTTCCCTCTTTAGCTTTTTAGCTGTGAAATATTTAATATCCCAATATGATATACATTCCAAGTTACCTGAGTTTAGACTTCAACTGAAGTACCTGAAGCTAGGCCATAGGGTGGGCACTGTGCAACTGTTGTGGCCATTTATTATTATTATTTTTTTGCATTGTATGTATTACAGAAGTTAGAAACAAACACCTGGATCAATTGTAAACATAATCCTGAAGTACAGTATTTTCCATAGGACAAAACACAGCAAGACATTTTCTATTTAGACAGGCAACTTTTTGATATAGAGCTTATTTATACTGAAGAATTTGGAACAAAACACAGGACACAGTACTAATCTGTCAAACATACTATGAAATGCATAGTCTCCACTTAAAATGCTGAATGACACACACATTTTGCAAGCAGTACTGCTTTCCACAAAAACTGCTGAATAGGAGTTCCGTCCCTGCCAAGATCAGTGTTAAGAGATACTTTACGATGCTGATAAGTATTCTGTTGGTGGTGGTGGTGTTCAGAAAGTTTGTCACTCCATGCAGATAAGATGTCTGAGGTCTAGTTCCTAATCCGTGAAGGTAGGGTAGAGGCCAGCTCCCCCTTCGCTTTAGATGATCACATAATTCTGAGCAGAGATGTGTTCCTCGCCCTGCAGGTCCTGCAGGAGCTGCTGCTGCTGGGATGGCTGTTGGACGGAGGCCTCCAGGGCGCCCACCGAGCTGGTGTCGTCAGAAAGAGACGTAAAGGAAACCCGGGAGGAGAGCTGCTCAACGGTCAGGGTGGCCAGGGCCGAGCTCTGGCCTGAGTTAGGAGAGTTCTTGAGCATCAGGTCGGAGGCAGGTAAGAGAGGGCCTAGAAGTTTTACAGGACAGAAAGCTGATCCGGTTGGGATGAAATTAACCTTGTTTTTGTCAGGACATGAAAAGAGAGGGGCTGAGATAGGCTGACGAGACCTAAAACCACAAAACAAAATGACATTCACAATCACTAAAAGCTTCCAAGCTTTCTGACTTAGCTGGAGTTCTCTACCACAGCTACAATGTGAATGGCAGGGAATGAGTTAAGTGTACACAGAGGGGTAAACATCTTCCATAGCACAAGTCAGCTGGCAGACCAGGGACGTACACAGCACCGAGTGATATCGGAGACAAAAGGGTTTTCAAAAGGACTGGGCAAATTTTTTCAGAGATCATTAGTTTGCTTTCAATCATTTAGGAAAATGGAAAAACCTCCTATGCTTTAGTTAAAGATTATGCCAGGTAGAATGACCTTTTCTGTTAAGGAAAAGTATAATGGGAGAGGGATTACCTAATCATGTATTTGGTTTTAAGCATTTTCTCCTTTTTCTGCATCACTATACATACTTCTACTAACAGATCAGAAAAAAAAAGTTTCAGTAATTTCTCAAAGAGCCAGTCAGCCCAACAGAGCAGGGTTTTTAAGCCTTTCCTCCCTTCCCATTCCCAGGAACTAAGCCATCAACTCCTGCATTCCTGCAAGACCGGTCTCTGTCCCCTTCCAGGTCGCAAGAGTAACAGCGGCCTCCCCCAGGCACTGCACTGGGACAAAGGGATGAGTGAGTCCAACAGCCACACAGTCTTTTCTTTTTTTTCCTGAGCCACTCTGCCAAGTATTTACAGCATGAACTTCGTTTCCTTTAATTTCTAATTTATGCACACTGAAATTTCAAAAAGAAAAAAAAACCCTGCGAATGAGAAGTCTACATTAAACGAATACACATGCTAGATGTGTCTACAGGGAGACCAAGTTAGTTTCTTTCTGGCCTGTGGGATCCTGTCATAAGGCCAGCCACACTTGGATATTAACTTTGCCGCTAAACGCCTTCTTGTTAGCCATCCAAATTCATAGAGTTTTTTGAAAGGAAAATTTGTAGTGATTAAAAAATAGATCTTTTAGGTTGTAGGGATGAATTTCCAGGTTTCTTTGTACTAGCTTATGTATTTCCAGCACACAGACTCCAGTTGTCCACTAAGATTCCTCCTGCCTATTCAATTCCCTTTTCATAATTTGGTTTTGAAACACATTATCAGCTGGATGGAGTAGTTGATTCATCTGTGATCAACTGGTCTCAGTAAAAAGCTTTACAGCTTTGCAGATCCCAGCTGATAGAAAAGACATTACTTACGCCATTTCCTCAAAGACCTTCACTCGCTCACATCCCTCTGGGGGCTCCCGTTTGAACATGTAGCTGTTGTTTGGTTTGGGAGATGAAGCGTACTTGGGTAACGGTGAGCTACTCCCACTGTCTGTAAATTTAAAGCAGTTATATTAACTAGTGATTGAAAGCTCTTTTAAATTAAGTTTGATTTCCAAACAAGCAGCCTTTTGCACAGTTTATCCACTATGGCCCCTCTGCTTCCACCACAGAGCTTCCTTTATTGCAAAGCTATTACTAACACTTTCATGTAGTACATTTCTTAGAAATAAAAGCTTCGATGCAACAGTAATCTGCCATACCACAGAACATAAAAGGAGGTTATTTTGGTCCAGAAACTGCATTTTGAATAAAGTAGAGCTATAATCTGGAAGACGAATACAGTAGAGCATGTATTTCAAAATGTAAATGAATGGGGTAATATGTATAAATCATGCAAAGAATTATAAGAGATTATAATACAGGGTCCTCTAGGTTTTCTCACTGTCCCACCAATTTAATTGAAAATTTTAGTATGAGGAATCATCTTCATTATGAACGTTCTTAGCAGAAACATTATTTTTACTAAACACCATGAATAAATGTATGCAGGGGAAAAACAGGTTTACAACACATAATGTCTTTTCCCCTTAGCCCACTATGAAGAATAAAATTCGCTCAGAATTTCGCCTTTAAAAGGTCTATATATAAAAGAATCTTTCCAGCAGTTTGTATTTTTGCTACTAGAAGCATGAGAAGTCTAAAAGCATCTCTACCTAATATGTTTTCTTCATATTTTTGACCAAAAAAAGAAAATGGTCTATTCATGAAAAGCCATAAAACCTATATGTAATTTCTCCCTTTCCTACCTGGCAAAGGATTTTGGAAATTCAAATCCACCAAAATGTGTCATTATCTTTGTAAGATGCCAAGTTGTAAAGGCAGTCACATACCTGTATAAATACAATAGTCCCATTTAAACAAATTCTGACTTAATGCAAAAAAATCCCCACTGCTAAAATACTAAGCACATGATCTATTGAGATGTATGGTTTTTATGTATATTTTTGAAAGACGGCATTGCTACCATAATTACGCTTGTCACAATTTTGATGAGTTGCTTTAGTTTAGGCTACAGAACACAGCGTGACATTCAGAATCTGAGTAATAGGAATGTTTTTATCATCATTAATGAACTGTATAATACATGCTTAGAAGTAGACTCTTGAGGCACACTTGGTGTATTTGGTGAATGATTCAAAGAGCATCTATGTTAGTCTTGGGACTGGAGATGCGTGCTTACATTTAAATATGGCCATAACTCTGGGAAATCAGTGCCTACCAAATAACGAGGCCACACCACTAGGAAACCTAGAAAACCCCCCCGTTTCTCTGTCACTACTATTATGGATATTCCTACGGATTATACACAGTCCTGTGAAAGGAAGTGGGTCTTACAATTAAGTTCGGTTTCTTCACGTGCCATTCAGATGTAAGGATTTTCTTAGATTCGACATTCATCTTACATTACTTAAACAAATGGGAGGCAGGAGGGAGAATGTACTTTTCTCCCATAGGTGGATGCAAAAGACCATTAACCTGGCATCTGAGTTTGCTGCTCTCTATTGGAGCGAGGCTAGACCGAAAAGATTGGTCCACAGTCAAAAAGTGGCGAGAACGAGGCCCTGAGCTCAGTGTAATACAGCCTGACCCTGCTTTCCCGTCCAAGCAGCAAGAAGGCCCGTAGAGGCAATGCAAGACCAAGAGGTGACGTGTGATGCCTCCGTGGAGCTTCCCATTGGTGACGGCAGTCCCTGGGGGAGGGCACAACTGGCCTGAAGCCGTGGGCTCAATGGCTGTGACAAGCCTTTTTGGACTGTTGGCGGGGGTGTGACCATGTCAGTGGTCGAGAACTCTCCCCATCAGCACGTCAGAAAAGTCATCTTGGCCCCAGCTGCAGTCTTCTGGGCTTTACTTCTTTATTACGTCACCAGGCCGACCATAGGATTTCTCTGCTGACTTCAGCAATGGCTTCAAAGGCCTCTCCCGGAACTGAAAGCTAGATGTGAGTTGGACAATCTGTAAAACTGATTATCTTCCTATTAACATCTACGCTAAATTAAAGTGTTTCCTCTTAAACGTTTTTCTAATTTCAGAGGTTTATATTTTGAGAGTTTTACCCACTTAAAACATTCTTGTTCTTTTTTGGGGGTGGGGGGCTGATTAATGTTAAAAAATAAACATACTGCTATCCTAGAAAGATAGTATTCAGTACTATTATATCTCTTTGCCTCTTCAATTAAAAAAGTTGGGTTTTGTTGTTGAGAATATATATATATGTAAATTTATTTGAATGTTTGGTGGTCTGGAAAGACAAAGCTTGAAAAAAATTGAAACCATCAACAGATTTGTTGAATCTGGAGTTTCTTCCTCAGGTAAGTATGCAATCTGGTAGAGGACAAAGGGGAGCAGGGATGGAGAAACCCCATCTGAGGTTTCAGCTCTGTCACTAGTTGTGTAACTTTGAACACAACTGCCTTTCTGAGCTTCTAGATAACTAAAGGAATTACCACTAGTCCTAAATTCTGTGACATTTTTAAGGGTTCTAACATACAAGGTATATATATTTTTTGCTTTACAAAATGGCATGATATAAAAACAAGCCTCATGGGGTGCCTGGGTGGCACAGTCGGTTAAGCGTCTGATTCTTGGTTTCAGCTCAGGTTGTGATCTCAGGGTTGTGAGATCGAGCCCCGCATCGGACTCTGTGCTCAGTGCAGAGTCTGCTTAAAACTCTCTCTGGCCCTCCCCCCATACTCCCTCTTTCTCTGTCTACAGTAAATAAATAAATCTTTAAAAAATAAATAAAAACAACCCACATGAACAACCTATTCTATCCATTCCAGACTTGGAGTCTAATTGATTCATTTGAAACTCTGTGTTGAATTTAATAAACATTTCAGTAACAGAACATAAATGTGAGGTAAGCATGCCTGCTCAGGAGATTCAAGATGAAAAGTCTCACAGTAATCTTAATTCAATCCCTCTTGTTCACACACATAATAAATTTTCACATTCTGTTACCTCTCAGTAGGAAGTAACTAGACATGTAGTTCACATTAAGTGTTATTTTATGTTCTTACATCATAGCCAATGTCAATAAAATGAAATGTAACAAATACAATTCTGCCTGTATTTATAACAGTCTTATCTATCTTTATAAAGAATCACCCAACTCTGAAAATCAGGAGTATGGAAATATTTTATTGGCTATTATAACAGATCATACTTACATATGTGTACCATATTTACCATTAAAATACAAGTAGCTTGTCAAATATTTTTAAACTCATAATGAATTAAAGCTTGGAAAATTTAGAGACATTTTAAACAATGGAATTCCATATAGAAATAGTATTTTTTAAACTACATGTACTTTTATAGTTACGAGTTTTCTGAATTTCTCCTTATATACAGCCTTCATTATTTCTGGTATATTAAGTACGGTCCACAATTTCAGTATAAAAAAATCGTATTATTCAGTTAAGTCATTCTGTGGGTAGGTATGTAAAATCTTTGCCATGGTTCTATTCTAGCCCGAAGTCTTTAGATGTGCTTTATCTCCTACTATCAGATCACTTTATCAAATTAAGTGAAATTAGTACTAAAACAAGCTATGTAATTACAGAGCAGCGGTTCTTAACTCTGGTTTCACATTAGACCCATTAGGAGATGTTTCCAAAAATACCAATAAATACCACTGTCCAGACCTCATCCCTTAGATATTCTGATTTAATTAGTCTGGGGCTCCTCCCCAGCGTGTGCTCCACCCCCCTCCCTTTTTTTTAAATCCCCCAGATGCTTTTAACGCAGAGCCAAATTTGAGAGCCAATCATGAAAATGTCAAAACACTGGTTTGGAGTCAGGCTACCTTGCCTGTGACTTCTACCAGGCCTGACACCATGACCTAGGAGAAGTCTGAACCCTGTTTTGATCTGTAAAATGGGACTAACCACTGATACGACAACGATGAAAAATGTGTATAAAAGAATCAGCACAGGGCCTGGGACAGTGAGCTCTCAATAAATACAACTGCAACAGTACAAAGAACACGTCATTCCTAGTTTGCAAACTTAAAATGGTGAACCATTCAGAAATTAAGCACCTATTCTACTTTCTCTCAGCAGAAGAGAAGAACAAGAAAGTTATTCTTAAAAGATCCACACATTCCACTTCTATTCGGGTGCATAAAGGTAAGATTTGGTGTCTGGTGGGGAGGCAGGGTAATATCTGAATACCAGATTCCCCAGGTTAGACTGCCTAGCACAAACTCTACCAACTCATAAGGTCATCCTCCAGCATATAGAAATCTATTATCCTGAAATTCAAATCAATGTCTAAAGCACAGATTCTATAGATTCCTCTATGAAGACCTAACCAGAAGAATGTCCTTCTTATTCTGCCTTCACAGCAGAGTAAGAGCCTGGGTGAGTGAGGGTAGAGTTCCACCAAAACTATACTCAATAACAGATGAGGAACATAATGAAAAGTTAGCCAATAGAGTTAGATTAGAAATATGATTGACCAAATAGGACCTAAACAATTACCACTCTAGTATTAAAATTACTTCTTTTGCTTCAGGAAATGAAATTATCAGGTGTAGTGTGGTTCAATGGCCTAATGTAATCAGGAGAACACAAAAATGTATAGCCTTTCTTGGCAACAAATTTTGGAACCAGTCGTTATTACCAGTTGTATTGAAAATGTGTCCCGTTAACTCCAAGACCAAATTGGGAACAAATAAGGAGAAAATCTGTCTTTCAGAAATAGTCTCTAAGGTGTCTCTAAAATTTCAAAGTCAACCTTTTATGAGAAGGTTACAGAATTTTAATAAAACAAGACATCAGTTGTCACTAATATCTCCCTTAGACCAGCATGCAATAAAGGGTCAGGAGGAAAAACTACTATCAGAACCTTCACTACTTAAGTTTCTGAACTCTCTTTCAAATAAGATTGTGTTCTGAATACTGGGCTCAACTTACATTCCAAATGTTTGGTTCCATTAATTAAATATTTGTCATATGGGTGGAGGTGTTTTAATCATTTAGTGTTCCCTAAGTATTCACTGAATTGATAACAATTTGTAAATTAAGCACACAAATCATAGCTGCTTTTTGTGTACTCACAGTAAGTACAATCCTTCTTCCACAAACATAATCCTGATATGCAGAACAGGGCTTTTTATTACCTCCAAATGTGACCTGGAGTCGTTGATATGCTAACTCCTCACTCTGAATTTGACTATCTGACATGGCAGTTAAAAATGAAAGCAAATTACTGTATTGAACATAGTCCTCAAACCAATTTATGGACTAAAATCCTGCCTCTTGTAAATATAACTCACAATGGCTATACCGAAAATAAATTTCAGATTATACAGAATATTTTATATCTTGAAAAGTAATTAAGGTTCTCAGGAAGATCATTCTGATATAATCTTAGTTTTTATACTCGAGCTTTTTAAATGGAAATATTTCCAGGGACATCAGTTTTCAAAACTAAAATACACTGTTCATATTAAATTGCTCCTAAAGTATCCTAACGGGGAAAAATAAACACTTCTAATAAAAGTTTCACTCTAATTTTAAATGCTCACTTAAATATTTACTGAGCACTTATGTGCAAAATAGAAGGCAAAGCAAAATGCTTTAATTGTTGTCTTACTGTATTAGGTAAAACTCAGTATTTATGTTTCCCCCCCCGCCCAATTCTTGCAAAAGAAAAATGGTATTATAATGTCTTTGGGCAGAAACCAACATAGAATCTTAAACTTAACACTGTCTTCTCCTTAAAGCCTGTTCCTTCTCTGATACTCAGTGCCTAATTAATGGTAGTAATCACCTTCTGCATCTCTCAAACCAGAACTCTTGTTAGAACCTGGCCTTTACCCTTCTTCACCTCATCCGTCCATCAGCCCCCAGATGCGGCTGAGTCCTCTTCAGCCCCTGCCCTCCAACTCCTCTGGTAGCCCCCCGCCTCGTTCTGACCTGCACCTGTCATTTCCCAGCTCAGGGACACAAAACAATCTGCTGACATGCAGGAATATTAGAACATTTATACATACTCACTTTCTATCTTTAAGAGTAAGAAAGTACGCTTCGCTAGTAACATGTTTAGTTTGTGGATTGAATTAAATATATACATAACTTAGAAATCTATGAACAGATTAAACACTGCTGAGAGGGCGTGTCATAAACCAAGTTTGGAGACCACAGGACAAGGCTATTTCAAGGGCACCTTACCTTGTCCTGCTGCTGTCTCTCCACTTCTGTGGTTCCACCTGCGTGTGGCCCTTAAAGATAAAGCTGGTCATGACCTTTAGCTGAAAAAGATCTGTGCTTGCTCCTTCATTTCTCTTCGCAAGGCCTACAAGGCCCCTTATGAAACAGTGGCCTTTCTACCTCTCCCCCCTCACTGCTTTCTGCTCCCCACTATTCACCCCTGTGTTCCAGCCACACAGTTTCTGACTGTTCTCCACACACCAGGGCCTTTCACAGCTCACGGCCTGTATGAGGCTATTCCTCCTGCAAGGGCAGCAAGTAGTCATATGAGGTTCCAACAGAAGATCACTGTTGTACTCCAAAGAGTTCAGGAAAGTGACTTCATTTTCTACACCTCAGATTCCCCTTTCTTAAAATAACAACACTGTCCCTACTCCTAGGACTGTGGTAATACTACAGGAGATGACACTCACCTGAGCACATTTAGTCACTGTAACAATCCTATGAGGTAGGTACCATCATTATCCCTAATTTATAGAGGAAAAAACTGAGATACAGAGAGGTTGAGTAATTTGCCCAAGGACACATGGTTCAGTAATTGGCCGAGCAGGGATTCAACCCGGCTGTACCCGAGTCAGAGCTCATTACCGTTAGGCTCTCTGTCTCACTAAGTTCTGATCTACCTCAACTCTAGTGCCCTCACTGGAGATATGAGGGCGGGACTAGACAGGCGACCGATCACGTTCCTTCCAGTCTCACGTTCCATGCTTCTAACTAAAATCTCATAGCTCAGGTAACAGCCTCATTGGGCTTGCCTTCTGTTAGTCTCACAAGGAGACACAGTGTAAGGAACGGCCTCTACGTGTTGGTATTTCTTCTTAGAGGAACACAAAAGATAACAGGGAGAAAAAATTAAATAGATCCCCTTTTCCTCTAGCTGATACCCTATTTTCTCTCCAGTCATGATCAGAGTGGAAAATGAGATGGATTTTAGCAAAGCTACTTCCTTTCACATCATTTCAATAGGCGGATTTGAACTTCATGGCTTCTTTTCCACCAAAGGCCCATCACTAAAGGAGTATACTCTTAGTTGTTTAGTTCTCTTTACGGTCCTGTTTTTTTGGTGATGATGGGGGAGGAGGACATTATCACACCCTTCCTGAACATTCAAAAGCCTAAAACATACTATTTAATAACCTAAAGAAAAGGATACTGATGTTCAACACAGCTATAAAAACATACCCTTAAAAATGGACATACTATAAAGAAAGGTCCCAAAGGAATACTCGAAAGACTCTCCGCTAGGCACTGCTCTGGGCCAGGCATTACTCTACTCGCTGAGGAGAAAGCAAGGAGCAAAATGAAGTTACCCGCTCCCACTGGAGCTTATATTCTGGTAAATAGATAATAGAAGATTAAGTGAAATATATATATGTAGGCATGTTAATAAATTTTGGTTTGTTTCTATTCTAGAATCTGGGTTGTAACTACTGGAACTGAGATGCAATAACTCATCATCCATAGGCTGCTAGCACGGCATCTGCCATCAGGGCAACGGTGAACATTTTCTAAAGAGCGGAAATAGGCATTTACTGGATGCTTCTTCTGTGCTGTCAGGCAATGAGAATATATATGATTTTACATATTATCTTGAAAGAGAGAATCAGGGAGATGATGTTAGGGACAGGATTCTAGAACAGGTCATCATTAACCTATGGAATAATTCCAGTGTTGTATCTCTATACTCTTTGGGATTTTACCACCAAGAGGTTCTTCTAAGATAAGGCATCCTAGAACATCTCCTCCTATACATGAGGAGATTCTTTTGATAGAGGAAACAGACTCAGGCTCAAAAGCAGTGATTTTAAGATGTAGTGGCTAAAAGCAGTACATCCAACATATTTATTTTCACAGAATAAACACAAAAAGTACCACAAAATCTCGGCTGATTGTAGGCTCTCTAGAAGATAGAGGGTTAAAGTCTGTTACGGGCAAAGGTCAAAGAAGAGCCCTAGAGATACAGGAGCCCTAGTGATAAATGCAAATAGAATTAAAATGTATGTAGAAAGGAGTAAGATGATGTCAAAAAGAGTCTCTTTCAAAAGTCTGACTAGGGGCAGCCCTGGACCCAGAAAGACAAGATAATACTTTATTTTTTTCTCCCCTACAACCAACGGATACTCAGTCCTAACACCCAAAGTTTAGGAATATTAATATTTATGAGTTAATCACAGTATGAGGTAAATAGGTCTTGGGAAACTCCATCCACATAACATACGTTGTTCTTGTGGGAAAATTCAGTTTAAGTTCCAAGTACCCAATTTATGGACTCTTGGAATATGACTGTTAGTAGCTGGCCTGAGTAGAATGGTTCAGTCGACTTCATGATTAGAATAACCAATGTTTCCACAGTATCTTGCAAAATTGCAGAATTTTAGAACAACTGCCTAAGTGAACTGTGCCAAAGATCAACTCTAAGTGGCAGGTTCATGTCTCGAGCCTGTGGCTCGCCCAGCTCCACTCTGGCCACCATCAGGAGCACTGGTAGAGCTGCTAAAAGAATATTCTGATGCTGCCATCTGTATTATATAAATGACTATTTTCCTCCTTGCATTTTGGGCATGATAATGTAAAAAAATTTAGGCTAACTCTTAGGGTATATTCTGAGGATGTCAAGATGAGAGCTCTTATTCTGGATCCTGAATTCTCCACATGGACCATAATGTAGGAACTGTGGTGGGTACTAGGTTAGTTAGCCTGACAACTTTATACATGTGACCAGGCTGCCTTCAGTCTTTAGGTCACTGGGAAAACCTAGCAAAAAAGGAAAAAAGAAAGAACAAAGAAATCCCAAATCTGAAAACAGTCTCTTAATGGCGGGACCTTTTTCAATAGTCAGAGTGTTTTTGTCTTGGCACTGCAACTGAAACAGCCAAAGAAAAAAACCAATATACTGATCAACTGAAATTATTTTATAGGTCCCAAATTATACATGGTTCATGGAAAAGAATATATGTTAGGAATAGAAAGAAGTATTGTTAGCAAAATCAGAAAAAAGATAAGTATGTCACAGATGAGTATCAGAAAATTAATCAGCTCACCAGCACATCGCTCATGAGAGCATGTATGCACAATGGCTACCCCTTCCCCTCTCGAGCATGCCTATCCAGGGGCCTTACAATGTCTGAGCCAGCTATTCTACCACAGAAAAAGTTTCTCTACAGGAACTGCAGAGTATGTAGGTACTCCAAATATATTCGAGTTGATTACAAAATTACAGTATCAATGCTGTTTTCAGAGTTAACAAACCTATTCAAAATCTATAGCTTCCATTTTTTTCTTTACTGAAAAATGCAACTTAGAAGACAAATGAGTATCTTCAAAAAACACAAAATTCAGACGTACATAGAGAAGTAATGAGTCAGAGACTATTTCTATAGTTTAAATGACATAACATGTGTAGGTTTCAGAAACTATAAAACTAACAACTCCCTCTTCAGTACCTTTGGTATTCTAAACCTACTTGTATAATAGTGTATTATTTGTTTACGTTATTATTCCATATTAGACCATAAATTCCTTAAAAACAGATTTCACATCTTATTCATCTCTACTTTTCCACTCTCTAGTGGAGAACCTGACATACAGTCCATGTTCAACAAATGTTTCTTAAACTGGAAAAAAGAACTCAAGTTAAATACATAAACCTCCATTCCTGATCCTAAAATCCACATGTGAGTGTACATATAGACATACATGCATATATGATAGATGTTATTTTAATTTTTTCTTCATAAAGAGGGGACTTGATTTACTTAAGAACTAGAAAGTTCACACTGTAATATAAGGTCACCTATTTTTCCAGGGAAGAGTAACATCAGCTTAATCTTAATCACAAAGTAATGCTCAAAGCTAAATATGGTCAGTATGTTAAGAAACTAGGGTCTTAATTCCCAAGCTGAAATAGTCTTGTAGAAAACAGAAAAATGTCTAAAATGATTCTGAGATCTCCATAAGTTTTACAGAGATTTTTAAAAAGTCACAATTAGCCACACCCAACACGATTTATTGTTTACTATGGACCAATGGTTGTGCTAAGTACTTTGCTACAATATCTCATTAACCCCAATAATGATATGAGGTAGGTATTATCACCTCACTTAACTAAGAAATATTTTTTTAATTAGGAAAAAAACTTGGGTCTTAGAGATGATCTGGACCAATGTTCTCATTTTACATTAAAAAAAATAAAACAAGAGGAACATAAGGGAAAAAAAAATTTGTGTAATGCCGGCAGATATCTGGTATGAAAGAATAAAAAGACATAGAGGAAAACATACAAAAAAAGGAGATGTCTTAGAAAAAGGTCTAACTTATCTAAGAAACGGTCAGAATTCAGATTATTACACTATCTTGAAGAGACACCCACATTCCTATGTTCATTGCAGCATTATTCATAATAGCCCAAACATGGAAATAACCTAAGTGGCCCTCAATGGATGAATGAAGAAAATAAACACATGTGCATGCACACACACACACAGGAATGTTATTCAGCCATAAAAAAGGAAATCCTACCATTTGTAACAACATGAATAGATCTTGAGGGCATTATGGTAAGTGAAATAAGTCAGAGAAAAATACTGTATGATCTCACTTATATGTGGAATCTTAAAAACATCGAACTTAGAGAAATAGAGAGGATAGTGGTTGCCAGGGGCCAAGGACAGGGGAAGATGACAGTCAGAGTACAAACTTTCAGTTATAAGATGAATAAGTTCTGGGGATCTAAGGTACAGCATGGTGACTCTAGTTAATAATACTGTATTGCATACTCCAAAGCTGCTAGGAGAGTAAAATTTTAATGTTCTCACCATAGCAACAACAACAAAATGGTAATTACATGAGGTGAAGGATATGGTAACTAACCTTATTGTGGTAAACATTTTGCAAATCTATACATGTATCAAATCATTACACTGTACCCTTTAAACTTCCATATGTTCTATGTAAAAACATATACTGGTTTAAACTTGGATCTAAGTGAGTACCTTTTCTGAAATGCAAAAACCATGTATTTACCTGCCTCACTGAATATTGGCACACAGAGGCCCTGAAGGCAATCTCACAAACAGTTAACCAGAGTGTAACTCACTCATCATCTTCCTAATACACTTCCTTTTTGGTTCAGTGTCTCTCAGTTATCCACAATATTAAACTTAGAAGAAAACAAAACTCAAGAAATTAACTGCCTAGCCTTATTATTACTGCTATTTTTTACTTTTTCCAGCTACCCGTACTAATAAACAGCAAGAGTGGTCAACCTGAACTGCACTTATCCTTTCTACTGATATAACACAGAATACAGGTTTTGGAATCAAGACAGACCTGTCTTGCCATTTACCACCGGGGTAGCCTAAAACAAATTACTATTCTTTAAATATTTCCAAAGACCTTCAAAATCCTATGAGAAGCAAGGTATTTTCTTGTTTGTTTAACTGTGAAACATCCATAGTATATGTTATGAGGAAGTGACTAAAGGTGTTTCTGCCACTAGGATGATGCCTCAGTGAAATCAAGGTTCCCTCGTCTGACATTCTATGATCTATCAGGACTTCGCACTTGAAACAAAGAGATGCCTGTGGTACTGCCTTCAAGACATCCTTAATGGAGACAGGAAGTGCACAAGGCTTGTCAATCATGAAAGGGTGAAAAGCAAGCAGAGAAACGCTGAGATCCACCCACAGAAAGAAAAGCAGAAGACAAAGTCCAAAGAAACTTCTATTTAACATCTCAGCAGAGAGTTAGGCATAATGATGAGTGAAAGAAGCCAGACACAAGAATACACATGCACCATTCCATTTCTGTTAAATACAGTAACATGGAAAAATTAAATTATGGCGGTGGAAATCAGAACAGTGGTTACTTCCAGATGGAGAGGGAAGGGGGCCCGAGGGAGCCTTCTGGGATGCTAAAAATGTTCTGTATCTTCAGCTAGGTAGTAGTTTCATGAGTGCATACATATGTAAAAATTCAATAGGCTGAGCACTTAAAATCTGGCCATTTAAATGTAATAATACCTCCAAATAAAACAAATGAAGGGGAATGACAGTCAAAAGAGGACAAGGACCACAAAAATCCTATAAGATTCTGTAACCTTTACCTTTTTAAGTTTTCAAAGTCTGGTCGCCTATGGTGGATTTCTCTATGGTGAGAAGCAGTAAATGTGTGTGCGTTCAGTGTTTCTTTGGAAGTAGCTAGGGAGGTGGAAGCTGGGCTATCTTTGCTGCCTTCTGTGTCTGGGTCTGAGGGGGCCAGCAACTGAAAGGAGAGAGTAAGTGGTGACCAGGTGCCTGACACAGCGACAGGAGAGTCAGGGGAGACAGCTGAGGCCTGAGAAGTAACAAAAATACCAGAGGTGCCGCCCTCTCGTTGGAGTTAGTTAACAATTCTTTTACATACCCCAACAACCCTTGATATCTGGTAGGTACTTATCAAACTTTACCTACTTAGTTAAAAAATCCCCATCCTTCCAAAAGAGTATCTAGAAATTACTTCCTCCTAAGCTGACCTGGGATGACAACATCTACCGTCAGGCATGAGCAGTATAACCTCTACCACAAGCATCATCAGCTCGGATGATACGGAGGCAAGCCCTGTGTGTTCTAGGGTGTAACGCTGTGTGCACTCCATGGGATAGTTTTCGTTAGCTGTCAGAACCATGCGCTGCGCTCCTCTGACACATTTATGGAAGATGTTTGTGAGAGTCACAAAGAAGAGGGTACGGGAAGCCAATGAACGAACCTACATTAACCAATCCTTGACGACCCCACCCTTCCACCAAAGGAAAAAAGGGATGCAATGGTCTGAGACGAAGAGAGTATAACGAGCACGGCCCTACAACGAACCCTCTGTCTAAGTGGGTGATTCCCTTCTCACCTTTATCACGCTCATAGAGCAAGTCTTCTGTTGAGCAAGGGCTACCGTCCTGGGACCCGGGGGGACAGAAGGGGGAGACACAAGGTGAGTGGCTGCTGCAGCTACTGCTGCGCTCCTGCACCGAGGGCGTCTGGGTGTCGATGCTGCGCGTGCTGCTGCTCCGGCAGTGGGCAGGCAGCGGGGCCCTCCGGCCATCCGGGATCTCCACCGGCTGCAAGAGAAACAAGCGTCACGCGTGGCAGCGCCAGGGCGCATGAGCAAAGGGCCTACAGGGGATGCGGCACGCCACACGGCCCGGCCTTTCACCTTCCACGACCGTCTCGCCACGGTCGGGCTTCAGACAATAAAGACACCAGTCTTGTGTCCTGATTTCTGCACGTTGTCTCGACTGAGCGAGAAGTTTCCTTCCAGCCACTAAGGAAGGATAAGCTGTCCTACAAATTCCATAGCTCTCTGTAGGTACCCGAGGCTAGCCCTTCCCATAACGCTCCCCAAGGGTAGGGGAGTCCCCAGCGCCTACCACCATGTCTGGCCCAGGCAGACATCCATCCAACAAACATGTGCTGCATGAAGTGCTCGAACTTCAAGAAGTCACTCTGACTTGCTAGTAAGAAAAGCCGAATCGCATACCCGCAGGTAGAGATTTTTCTGTCTGTTCATTCTTTATATTTTTTAGAGATCAGAAGAGAACCATGTTTTCCACTTCCTTTACAGATTACCCAAAATTTCTAATAAAGACATTTATTCTATTACTATTCCATAAAGGATGTTAATATAACACAAAACAATTCTTCTGTTTTGGTATCCATCTATGTAGGACGACTCATAATTTGGCTTGGTTCTAATGCATTGTTCTGCGCAGCAAAAATAAGAAATAGAAATGAAACTATAATCACAGAAACATATTTTGGACCCGAAGAGACCATAGAGTTCATTTTTCCAGCGTCCTTACAAATAAAGAACCTACCCAGCTTAGTGCAGCTGATGTCATGCTGATTACATGGCCTCAGGGCTTCTGTCACAGGGGCCCCTCCCTACTCTGCTTCGGCTGTAAAGATAAATCTTACTCCATTTTCCTAATCTGCCTACTAACAAAGTTCAGTGAGTAAAATTCTATATATTAATCACTTAAAATATTTTGTTCTTATATAGGCAAGATTGCAAGGCTAAGAAAAAGTACCAATATATTCCTATACTCTTAGTTTATTTACAACGTATTTTCACTGTTTTTACTCTGAGCTTTGTCATTTCAGAGTTTTCAGAAACACTGTCAGAGAGAAAAATGGAGTAAGATAAAATTAGGCAAGACTCAAAATGGATAACTTTTTCTATAACAAATAATCAAGTGAAGGCTGAAACCATTAACTACTGAAATACAAACTGCATTTATCTACACAATGCTATTAAATCAAACCTATAGCATTGTCACAACCTGACAATGACTACTCTACTATAAAAAGAATATTCAATTATGTAAATATTAGTTCATTTTGTAAACAAATAAAAAGGTAAAACTTTCCAATTAAGGAAAGATATATTCCCAAAGGAATATTACTTTACTTGGTCAAATGCTAAGAAAATGTTACTTTAAATTTTTTTCTTTCATTTAAATAAAGTTAGGTTTTAATTACAACTCTGCACTAAACCTTAGAAAGAACAAAGAATAAATCATTGGTGCAGGTGTTTTTGGACAAAATTGCATAGCAGTATAAGATGTGTGAAGTTCCAGGGTAACCCATGAGCAAAGGGCATTTTCAAAAATGTATTTGAGGCCTTCATGACAGAACTCTTTTTTTTTAAAAGATTTTATTTATTTGAGAGAGAGAATGAGAGAGAGAGAGAGAGAGAGCGCACATGAAAGGGGGGAGGGTCAGAGGGAGAAGCAGACTCCCTGCCGAGCAGGGAGCCCGATGCGGGACTCGATCCCGGGACTCCAGGATCATGACCTGAGCCGAAGGCAGTCGCTTAACCAACTGAGCCACCCAGGCGCCCGACAGAACTATTTCTTAAAATTTAGATATATAAGTCAAGGAAAATGTTATTTTATAAAAGCGTCAGTATTGGTAATCAGTAAAATCAGAATGATGTACAGATTTGTAGTTAAAATACTTAAGAATTTGAGCTCTCTTTCATTTGTGTCCTTTTTGATAAACATAGTCTTTCTGTATTCCTTTTTCTAAATCTATAACAGTAATACATATATATATATATCCATTTCCTTAACCAACTTCTGTTTTGTTGGAAGGTTATAAGAATTATAAGAACGAAACAGATTTTTAAAAACAACTATTTATGCAAAATAACAATGGGAAATATAAAGGCTTAGAACACTGATACACTTAACAGGACAATTTTCTTTTTTTAGCTCCTGGCAGGTTCACTAATGGTGACATTTTGTTTATTAAAACTTTGGGGCACACTTAATTGTCAATCTAAAAAATTCTAAAAATCAATATTTTAGTTATAAGTGTGAAGGTTACCCTAGAGTAATTCTGAAATTGCTACTATGAAATTAGAATACGACTTATTTAAAAGCAGAACATATATATATAAAATTTTATTTATTAAGTATAATGTACATTAAGTAAAATGTACATTAGTTTCAGGTGTACAACATAGTGAACTGACAACTCTATACATTATGAAATGCTCACCACAAATGTAGCTCCCATCTGTCACCATATAATGCTATTATAATACCACTGAGTATATTCCCTATGCTGTACCTTTCATCTCTCATCTCTGTGACTTATTCGTTCTTTTTTTTCCTAAAGATTTTATTTATTTATTTGTCAGAGAGAGAGCGAGCTCACAAGCAGGGGGAGTGGCAGGCAGAGAGAGAAACAGACTCCCCACTCAGCAGGGAGCCTGACATGGGGCTCATGACCTGAGCCAAAGGCAGATGCTTAACTGACTGAGCCACCCAGAGGTCCCTGACTTACTTGTTCTATAACTAGAAGCATAGACCTCCTAATCCCCTTCGCCCATTTTGCCCATCCCCCTCCCCGCTCCCCTCTGGCAACCACCAGTTTGTATTTATGGATCTGTTTCTGTTTGCTTGTTTTGTTTTTTAGATTCCACATATAGGGGAAATCATATGGTATTTGTCTTTCTCTGACTTATTTCACATACCATAATATTCTCTAAGTCCACTCATGTTGTCACAAATGGGCAAGATCTTATTCCTTTTTATGGCTGAGTAACATGCCATCATGTGTCTATTATATAATTATATATGCTTTTCATATATTTTATTTTATATATTAAGTTTATACATATTTAAATACACACACACACACACACACACACACCACATCTTTATCCATTCATCTATCAATGGACACTTAGGTTGCTTCTATATCTAGGTTATTGTAAATAATGCTACAATAAGCAAAGGCGTGCATGTATCTTTCTGAATTAGTGTTTTTGTTTTCCTAAAGCTGTATTAGTAAGTTTTCTATCCTAGTACAGTTTTGTTTTGAAGTTCTTAAGGAATCAGCAAACATGTGACAGATTCTTTCCTCCTCAAAAAATTAGATTTTTCACTAAAGTGAATTTTTTGGAAAATTTCATTTCCTTACATTTAATGCTTTTAGACATTACTTAATGTATTAAGAAAACATTTTAATGATCAACAGCTAAGAGACAGCATAATTTCCAAAGAGCTCCTTTATAGTATGATAAATACAAAATAGAATGTTAACATGAAACATCTAGGAAGAGTAAGTGGCACAAATTTTGGGGAAGATAATTTTAGCAATATTCATCAAAATTTAACACACACAAATGCTTTGATCCAGCAATTTCACAAGAGTACATGTTTTCTAAAGCCCTGCTTGTGATGAGAAAAACTGAAAACAATCTAAATGCCCATCGACAGAGGACTTCTCAGTTATGGTACATCATACAATGATTCACTAGGTATTAGAATACACATACATATCAGGAATGATATACAAGATATTTCCCATAATGCTCGTATCTGCTAAGCAATACTGAGAATTGAAAGAAAGTCTTACTTTTTAATCTTATAAATATAAAATTGAACTGTTTGGATTTTGAAATTAAATCAGTTTTAAAACCTGCACATTACTTAAAGGAAAGACACACATTTGACATAAATTAAATCATTATTTTGGTTACCCCCCAAAAAATCACAGGGGTAATTAAGTCAAAGGCTACTTGATGTTTTCTTTTGTTGAGTATACATTTAAGATGTGGTCAAATATAGGTTCACATGCAGTAGTGTCCAGATTTCTTTTCTGGCACATAGGTAATTTATAAAGCATTTTTGGCAAATTCAAAATGGTTCAATGACCTCATCATAAGGGAAGGTTAAACTAAAAAACTCTTAGAAAAAACACAAGTATCGTTGTGACCTTAGATTAGGCAATGGTTTCTTAAATATGACTTCAAATATACAATAACAAAAGAAAAACCCAGGGGTTCCTGGGTGGCTCAGCCAGTTAACGGTCTGCCTTCAGCTCATATCATGATTCCAGGGTCCTGGGATGGAGCTCCCTGCTCAGTGGGGAGTCTGCTTCTCCCTCTCCCTCTGCCCCTCCCCCTGCTTGTCCATGCTTGCACTCTCTCTCTCAAATAAATAAAATCTTAAAAAAAAAAAAGAAAAACAAATCAAACTTTATAAAAACTGAAAAAGTGTTTGTTTCAAAGGACATCATCAAGAAAGTAAAGCGTGAAAGACAACCCACAGAATGGGAGATATTTTCAAATCATACATCTAATAAAAACTTACTAGAAAATAAACTTCATAAAGAATCTCTACAATTCAATAATAAAAGGACAAAAATCCAGTTTTAAAATGGGGCAAGTGATCTGAATAGACATATTTCCAAAGAAGATATACAAATGGCCAATAGCACACAGAAGATGCTTAACACCATTAGCCTTCAGGAAATGCAAAGCTACACCATGAGAAGATACCCACACCCAACAGGATGGCTACAATAAAAAAGAATTACAAGTATGGGTGAAGATGGAGAAACTGGAACCTTCATACAAGTAAATGGTGTAGTGCAGACACTCTGGAAAACAGTCTGGCAGTTTCTCAAAAGGTTAAACAAAGAGCTACCAAACCAGCCATTCCACAACTAGGTAAATACCCAAGAGAAAGGAAAACATGTTCGCATGAAATCTTGTATATGAATTTCATAGAGCATTATTCATAATAGCCAAAAAGTAGGAACAAGACCATGTTCATCAATTGATGACTAGCTAAATAAAATTCACACACTGAGTATTTGACAATAAAAAGGAACCAAGTACTGATAAGTGTTACAACATGGGTAAACCTTAAAAACATTATGCTAAATGAAAAAAGTCAGTTACAAAAGGCCACGTATTGCATGATTCCATTTATATGAAATGTCTAGAACGGCAAAGCTGTAGCTAGAGGAAGTACATTAGTAGCTACCTACAGCTGGGGGCACTGGAAGGAAATGAGGGATGATCACTAAAGGATACAGAGTTTCTTTCTGGGGTGATGAAAATGCTGTAAAATTGATTGTGGTGATGGCTGCACAACTGTGAATATACTTAAAAAAAACAACACTGAGTTGTACACTTCACATGGGTAAATTGATGGTATGTGAATTATAGCTAATAAAGCTGTTACCAAAAAAAGGACTTTTAAGACAGTTCTAAATATTAAAGAAAAAAAAAGGATTCAAACACTGCACGTAACCTTACCTTGGACACTTCCTCCTTCCCATTATTTTCTTTAATGAATACCTTTTCTAATTCAGGACTTATTCCTTCTACATTGCAGGGCACACGTGAAACGGATGATTTTGGCACTGATATATTTGACAGTGGCATGGGGACTGATCTTGATCCAGTAGCCTGCAAAACATAAGATAAGGTGGTGTCAAATTATTTGTGGCCAAAAAACTCAAGAAATCAAGAACTAAAGAGCACGGTAAATCTGAAAAAGGAAACTCAAATGAGTGGAGTTATTTCAACATTTCAAATACAATTTATAAATTCAGATTCACATACAGAAATTTAGGTTCTAAAAGAAGGTAAAAACTAGAGTCAAAATAATCCTTTAAGGTGACATGTAAAGGTATAATGGCATAACATATACACTATTTCATTAGGACAGAAGACAGACTCTTCTGCACTGTTTCTTTTTCCCTTTGCTGTTTTTACTGAAAAAGCATAGTTGAAATCATGTCAGTTAAGTGGATCATGTGGCTTTACTGGACAGCTGTATGTGTGCGGTTAAAAGATTTGTTTCCTTCACTGTTACAATTACCTTCTAGTATTTTTAATTTCCATTTTGAAAACCTTATGGATTATTAAATAATGTGGCAACAATATATCATGTTCAGTTCAATAACACTCACTTAACAACTTTAAGGTTGTTTTCAAAAGTCCTTTGGAGGAGTTCTCAAGAATTAACCACCTCTCATGGCTGTCACAGACAGTACCAAACAGTATAAGATAAGCCTTTTTTAATTTTTTTTAAAGATTTTATTTGACAGACAGAGAGAAAGAGCGCACAAGCAGGTGGTGTAGCAGACAGAGGGAGAAGCAGGCTCCCTGCCGAGCAGGGTGCGCCTGATGGGGGGCTCAATCCCAGGACCCCAGGATCATGACCCGAGCCGAAGGCAGCCACTTAACCGACTGAGCCACCCAGATGCCCAAGATCAGTCTTTTAAAAAAAAAATCCAGGGCGCCTGGGTGGCTCAGATGGTTAAGCATCTGCCTTCGGCTCAGGTCACGATCCCAGGGTCCTGGGATCGAGTCCCGCATCAGGCTCCCTGCTCAGCGGGGAGCCTGCTTCTCCCTCTGCTTCTCTCTCTCTCTCTCTCTCTGTCTCTCATGAATAAATAAATAAAATCTTAAAAAAAAATCCAGTATAGTTAACATACAGTATTATATTAGTTTCAGGTGTATAATACAGTGATTCAACAATTCTATACATTACTCAGTGCTCATCATGGTAAGTGTACTCTTCATCCCCAGCACCTACTTCAGGCACCCCCCCCACCACCACCTCCCCTCTGGTAACCGTCTGTTCTTTAGAGTTAAGAGTAAGATAAGCCTTTTGATGCTCAAGAAACTTCTACCACAGAAAGGAAATAAGGAAAACAAAGATGAACAAGGTAAAAATAAAAATAATACATGTTCTCTATCTTACTCAGAATGATTAAAGTTGATCTGTAGGATTCATAATGAGGTGGACTGCTAATCACTGATTAACACATGAATAATACTTCCTGTACTCAGTGCTGTGCTTCTGCCATCTGTGAACCGCTGCCTGCTAATGTCCTTTGTTATTGATGCATGAGATTTTTTCATATTGAAGTTGTACCTCTTTGTCATACATGTGCTGCTTACTTTAGTATCAGATATCTTTCAGTACTTTTAAGGTTTTTCATTCTTAAATATTTAACCTATCATGATTTATTTTTGTGTATGGTGTGAGGTAGTATGTTTTTTGCCACCCAGGAATCAAACTGCCAACCTTTATGATTCTATATTTGATTTATGGATTTCTATATTTGATTTGATTCTGATTTCATTTCCTTAACAGATAATCCCTATACAGAGCTTCACTTTAATTGCTATTTTATAGTACATGTGGGTATCTTATAGGAAAAACCTTTTCAAATTTTCTTTTCTATTAATTGGCATTAGTTTTCCATATGACCTTTGAGAACAACTTTTCAAGTAACAAAACAAGTCCTTCTCAATTTCCATTGGAACTCAATCTGTACGTTACTTTCGGGTAAATTGCTATTTGAAAAATATTGAGTCTTCCCTTCCCATACATGAATGTGCTGGGACTTCCCATTTAGGTCTTGGTTTTCTATTTCATATCCTCAATAAAATCTTATAATTTGCTTATTTTATGTCAAATTCTAGGCATTGTGTATTTTTCTTATATGCGTGTTTGAGAACTGTAACATAACAAGTAACGTATATTTGATGTCTGTCCTGCTTCTTGACACACATTTCCCAAAATTCTTGTAATTTCCTGAGTGATAGGTATGCTAGGGGCATCTTTTGGGTTCCAGTATTTGGTTTCTCACCCTGGACCTGGACACAGAGGTCCTAAATCCCTTGGAATTTCCTGGGTGATAGAAGAAAGAGTCTTCTATTCTAATGAGGTGACTCTTGAGGGGCTCCTGGATAGCTTCTAGTCAACAGAAAGATCAAGCCATGATTATAAGCTTGGAACTTCCAGCCCCACACATCCTCTGGAGGGGGCAGAAGGGCTGGAGATGGAGTTAATAATGGATCATGCCAATGTGATGAAGCCTTCATAAAAATCTCAACTATGGGTTCAGAGAACTTCCAGGATGGTGAACAGGTACCCACATGCCAAAAGAGTGGCACGCCCCGACTCCATGGAGGCAGAAGCCCCTGCACCTGAGACCTCTCCAGACCTTGCCCTATGTACCTCTTTATCGAACTGTTCGTCTGCATCCTTAATTATATCCCTTATAATAAAAGAGTACACATAAGTGATTCCCTGAGTTCTGTGAGCCACTCTAACAAATTATTGAACCTGAAGTGGTTTTTGGGAATTCCTTCCTTATAGCCAGATGGTCAGAAGTACAGATGACAATCTGGGACTTGTGACTGGCATCTTAAGGGGGGAGGGTGGGCAGTCTTGTAGGACTGAGCCCTTAAACTGTGGGGTCTGTGCCAACTCCGAGTAGTTAGTGTTATATTGAATTGTAAGACACTCAGCTGGTGTCTGGAGAGTTGGCAAATGGTATGGGAAAGCCTCCCACACATGTGGTGTTAGCAGTATTCTAAGTAGAGGGTACAGTGGTTTACCTTCATTCATATAAGAGAAACTACTGATTTTTATGTTTATATTTAATCGTCTAAGTTCTCAGTTTTTTCTTCTTGTTATGAAAAATTATAATCATAAGCATAATTAAATACTATACCGTAATGAACTCTCATGTGCACATCATTCAGCTTCAAAAATTACCAACGTCTGCCAATCTTGTTTCACCAAGTATCCACTTTTCTTCTGTTCTTAGGTAATTTTAAAGCACATTCTAGACTTCATACTTCGCCTACAAATACTTCAGTATGTATGGCAGATAATTGTTTTTATACCTAAGCACAATGTCAAAAATTCAATGTAAATTAGGAACACCTGCCTAAGTCTTTTTTGTTAAATCAGCAAGTCAATAGATCTTCTATAAATGCATTAGGCTCTTTACAGAAAAGTTGTTTGAAATAAACAGAGTAAGAATAAAATATATTATTTCTACCAGGTAAGAAAAAAATCATACTTTGTCTCTATAATATTGCCTTTTTGAGAACTTAACATAATGAATCATACACTATGTAGACTTTTGCTTCTGACTTTCACTTAGCGTGATGTTTTTGTGATTCAACCATGTTCTCGTAAGTATCAGTAGTTCCTTCCTTTTTACTGCTGAGTAGTATTGCATGGGTATTATGAAATGTCGTTTTATCCATTCACCAGCTAATAGATATTTGTTTCCATTTTTTGACTTATAAATAATGCCTCCATGAACACTGATATAAGTCTTAGTTTGGACATAGGTTTTTATTTCTCGTGCCTAGAAATGAAAGAGTGGAATTTGGGGGCTCTGTAGTCAGTGTATGTGTGTTTAACTTTTTAGGAAAATGCCAAACTGTTTTCCAAAGTGGTGGTACCATTTTGTGTTCCCATTAGCAATGAATGTCTGTTCTTCTTGATCCACATCCTTACCAACACTTGGTACTGGCTATCCTGTTGGTTTCAATAGTTTAGTTCATTCACTTTGATTTTCTAAATATAATCATATCATATACAGATAATGAAAGCTGTTTCTTTTTCTCACTGCTCTGTCCAGAGCCTCTAAACCACTAGCAAGTAGTATCAGTAATTATGGGCATCTATGACTTGATTTTTATTTTAACAGAAATGCTTCCAGTATTTTGTTAGGATCTCACTACACTTGCAGTAAGTCACATTGGGAAGTGTCTTATTTTTAGTTAGTAAGATTTTATCACATAACAATACTGAGTTTTTATCAAGTAATTGTTCAGCATCTACTTTGACCTTCTGATGCAGTTAACTAAACTAACACCTTTCTTAATGCTGAATCATCCATATGTTTCTGAAACACCCTGTTTAGATTTGTTTTGATTCACTACTTGGGTTTCTTTTTCTATACTACTGTATTTGATTTACTAAAATTTGTATCAATATTTTAAGTGAATTTGGTCTAGAAGAGCAATTCCCAAACTTATTCCATGGAAATACATGTTCCGGGGGGGGCAGTTGGGGGATCCCCAACAGAATTCTAATCCTCAATTTCTGTTTATGTAAAATAGGGGTAAATATAGATAAAGAGATATAGATGGCTTAAGGTACTAGTAGGAAGATTAAATGAGATAATGCCCATAGTTGCTTAATAAGTGAATGAGCTAGGATTTTAGTATCAATCATCCTTGAGGTGACTACACTCTGTTAGGTCTATTATTAAAAGAAAATTATGTATATGGGGGGTGAAAAAACTTCTTGCAACAATTTAACCAGTAGTAGTCATTTAGTAGAGCTAGGGACTTATATTATTAATTTTTTAATCCTAAAATAATGGATCCCCCCCTTTATAATGAACCCTTTAAAAGGAATTATTCAAATGTGGACAAGAAATTAGCCTACCTGAGTGTGATTGATTGTTATATGGTTGCCATGAAGAGGTGACTGACGATCTTTCTCCTTACTGTGCCGACTACTCTGTTTACTACGTTGTAGTTGCTGCCTCAGTTTGGCAATCTGCTTTGGGGAGAGGGGAGGAGAAACAGGATGAGAACAAAAGTGAGCACCAGTTTTTACGTACTTCTTATTTTAATTTTTGGATACTAATAAATCATTTTTTTCCTCACAGGTTTCAAGAAGAGATAGTATTTCACTGCAAAGATTTATTCTTCCAAGTTTCTAGGATTAAAACTATCGAAAATAAGAGGTACAGACTTCCAGTTATACAACAAATAAGTCACAGGGACGTAAAGTACAGCATAGGGAACACAGTCAGTAATATTGTAATAACTATGTTTGGTGACAGAAGGTAACTAGACTTGTGGGAGTAATCATTTCAAAATGTATATAAATGTTGAATCCCTGTGCTGTCCAACTGAAACTAATATGTCACCTATACTTCAATAAAAAATAGGCTATAAATGCTGCACTTGTACAGTTAAAATAGTGTTTTGGTAAACATGCAGACTGAAGTTTTCCACATTATTTCAGATTTTACCTTTGTACACCATGAATATCTTCTTCTTTAAACACTTTTTATAAGGCAAAAAACTAGTATTTTGGATGCTAATTGATTAAAGTCAAAGCCAATACATTAATACAGAGACCACTTTAGTTTCTAAGTTCCCATCTTAGCCTATCAATCACTAAACACTTCAAAATTGTAAATAGTATTAGCAACTCACTAGCATCTAATATCTTACCATATGTTACTCTTTAGTCACTCAACTTTTATTTTACTTTCCAGTTTTATGGGGATAAATTTTGACATACAGTATTGTGGAAGTTTAAAAGTTATTGAACATGTTGATTTGATACCTGAATATACTGCAAAATGATGCGACCATAGCATTAGTTAATACCTCTCCCCTGTCCCATAATTACCATTTCTTTTTTTGTGGTGAGAACAGTTGAAATTTACTCTTTTAGCAGCTTTTAAATATACAATACAGTATTATTAAGTATAATCAAAATGCTATACATTATATCCATAAAATTTATTCATCTTATAACTGGAAGTGTGTATCTTTTGACCAACCCCAATTCCCTCTACCCTCCTGCCCCTGGTAGCCACCACCATCACCACTGTACTGTTTCTATGAGTTCAACCTTTTTAGAACCCACATACAAGTGATATCATACAATATTTGTCTTTCTCTGCCTCACTTATTTCACTTAGCCTAATGCCTTCAAGTTTGATCCTTGTTGTTATAAATGGCAGGATATCCTTCTTCCTCATGGCTGAATAACATTACAGTGGAGATATACACACACACATATACACTACATCTTCTTTATCCATTCATCTATTGATGGACATCTGCTATAATCGTAACTTTTAAAAACAAATATAACTTAGAGTGTATTCTCCTATATGGAATGGTAACACTCCCAGGTTTAAGAGAAAAGTCATTATTGCAATATGGCTTGGAATTCATTAAACTACTGGGTATTTACCAAGAAAAAAACAAAAAACCCACCACACACACACACACACACACACACACACACACACACACACACACACACAACAACAATGCTAATTCAAAGGGATATATGCACCCCTATGTTTATAGTAGCAGTATTTACAATAGCAAAACTATGGAAGCAGCCCCAGGGTCTGTTGATAGATGAATGGATAAAGACAATGTGGTATATGTACACACTGGAATATTATTCAGCCATAAAATAAAAATGAATGAAGTCTTGCCATTTGCAAAAAATGGATGGAGCTAGAGAGTATAATGCTGAAATAAGTCAGAGAAAGACAAATACCATACGATCTCACTCATATGTGGAATTTAAGAAACAAAACAAAGAAAAAAAGAGACAAAGACAAACCAAGAAAGAGACTCTTAACTATAAAGAACAAACTGATGGTTACCAGAGAGGAGGTGGGCGGGGGATGGGGAAAGCAGGGGATGGGAATTAAAGAGTATAGTTATCATGATGAAAAAAATAATTAAAAAAAAAAAAGATTACATATGCAATCAAATGGTGCAGTTAAGGGTCTGCTGAATTGAAAACTGTGCCCATTTCTGGTTTGGAGAAATGGCCCCCACACAAAGTCCCTTGGAATCATCTGGGAAATTAAAAACAACAAAACAAAACAAACCAAAAACAACAACAACAAAAAACCCCAAATTCACAAAGTCCTGACCAACGCAGATCCCTGTACCTGTCCCAGACCGATTTTTGTGGTTCTATATAGTCTCTATGCATCAGCATTTGGGAGCCCTTGGTCCAGAGTGTTTGAGGTTATAAAAATGCAACCACCAGACCCGTCTCCAACTGCATATAGCCTAGGATGCCAATATTTAGCAAAGAGAGGATTCTATCATGCCACCGCAGCACTGTAGGACATCTTCCTTAGAATTTATCATAGCAGAATAAATTTTCTCAAAATTAAATAAAAGCTCAAAACTGGTACGTAAGTATTGCCACAAGGTACACTTCTAACAGAAATAACTTATATTGAACACCAACCTGGTTGGAACTCAAAAAAAAAAAATTACTATATTTTAGATGATGTATAATCCGCTTCAAATATGCCAGACCAGGAGTAAAATATTCCTGAGCATTTTATAAGGGACTAATTGGCAATTTGGGGGAAGTTACTTAATACTGGCATTATTTTCTTTGTAGAAAAGATGACACTAATCACCTAAGAGTTATTCCTTGAACACCTATAGTGAGCCCAGTTTTATATTACCTACTTAGGCAAAGTGTAAACACAAAGTAAAGTCTGTAAAATACATTGATTTCCTCAAGGACATAAAGCAAAAATACAATGTATTTTAATATTAGCTAAATACTTACCTTGGATAACCATGGCAATAAAAAGCAAAAGAGACAGTTGCTACTAAAGCCTATAAATGCTCAAGAGGAGAAATATATAGGTTGCTAGAAAACTCATTTTTTATCTATGGCAAATAGAAGACAAACAGCATGGAAGGAAATAAAGCACCTAAACAACGGAATGGTTTATGTTCTTTTATATTAAGATCCTTAGATTCCTTCAGTTGTTGTTTTTTGGGGTTATTATTTATTTTTTTTAGATTCCTTCAGTTTCTTAAAGCTCTTTGTAGCTTATGGACCCCTCATACAATGTTGTTGCAAAGATATACAAGTAAGATGATCTATGTTAATATTTGTGTTCCCTGCTCTCTGTTGAAATGACATAATTTTCTTCTAGAGAACATTAATTTTCATGAGAAAAGGAATCAAAATTAGTAGGTAATCATTATAAATCAGGACAGATTATTCTCCATGATAGGATTTCAAATTGTACAAGTCATTTAATTAGGATAGAGATATAAAATTAAGTGTTTTCTGAATATTAATGATGTTTCAGTGCTGTTTCAAAACTGGCAAGAGCTTGTACAGAAGAGCCCATAATGCCTAGAGATTAATCAAGGCAATTTGTAATTTTTCATTTTAAAAATAATCTTCAAAAATAAACAAACAAAAATAATCTGAGAATGATCAATTCGAATCACTCTATTTTTAAAGGCCTTGAAACATCAAAGTAAGCCAGAGAAGTTTTTGTTCTTAACAGCCTTAACAAATCCCTGAAAACAAAAAGCATCCATCACGGTATACACCTTACTTGGCCTGGAATACCCAGTTCAACTATGCAACCTTATTGTTTTCACATAACATTGTTCATCTCTGAAATATTACATTGCTACGTTCTTGTTTTCAATTCAGTAGAGATTAGGGTAAATGGGAGCCCATCTTCCTAAACATATATACTCAGATTATAAATTTTAGTCAAGAACTATGTAAAATGAAAGCAGGACACTGTTAAGTCCTCCTTTGCTTTGGAACAAGGTGGTCCCTGTGCTGCTTACAACCACATTCAGAAGAGGGGCAGGCCCACATAACAACAGCAAACACTCTCATCTTCCAGTTTTGCTTAGAATTTCCCTTCTCTTTTTCCTATGATGCTCAAGAGCCCACGGCCATCTGAAGCCAGTGGAGAGTTGACTTTAGAACCAGTGGAAAGTAGACACAAAGTTGTCTCTGGGAGGAAGGGGCAGAAGGGCAATACTCCTGCCCCACACACATACAACACAACCCGTCCCACCTCATTCACAGCTCTGAAGCTCTGCTCAAGACAGCCTCTGTAGGCCCACATTCTATCACATTGCACAGAAGCTCCTGGTCCTCACTTCAGGGGATCTACCCACCCCAGTCACTATGATGAAATGCCCACACAAGCCTCATTTACAAAGGGAACATTAAGCTTTACTGACTTGATTTTTTAAACTAAACTATAGATATATCTAACTTTGTGTTTCTAAATACTCATTAGCTACTCTGTGGCCTTAGAAAAAAAATTAAGAATGGACCTTGAGGGTATTCTGCTAAGCAAAATAAATCAGCCAAAGAAAAAGACTGTTTGATCTCACTTATATGTAGAATCTTAAAAAAAAAATTCATGGAAACAAAGAGCAGATTGGTGGTCACCACAGATGGGATGGGGGACAGGAAATGGGCAATAGTGGTCAAAGGGTACAAATTTCTAGTTACAAGATGAGGAAGTTCTGGAATGTAATGTGCAGCATGGTGACTACAGTTAACAATACTGTACAGTAATCTGAAAGTTGCTAGGGGAATAGATCTTAAAAGTTCTCACTACACACAAAAAAACTGTAATTATGTGAGGTGATAGATGTGTTAACTAAGCTTATGGTCAAATCAGTACACTGTACACCTTAAACCTACACAATGTTATATGTCAATTATAGCTCAATGAAGCTCAAAGAAAAAAATATTAAGAGGGAAGGAGAGAGGAAACTCTTTAAACATGAAAGGGGTTTCAAGCACATGAGCTCCAAGGTTTAAAAAAGCCAGGGAATAAGTGACCCTGGGTCACAAAGAAGAAATAATAAGTGTAGAGAGAAGAATTAGCATAAATACAAAGAACTGACTAAAACATCTGTGAACTAGATGAAGAAAAATCAGAGACTGGCCCCACTTAAAATCTGAGAACTAGGAATACATTTTATTGTAAATTTTTGGAAACCTAATTAACATCGTCCCCATTCATTTGCTATTTGTTAGTTTCCGCACTATTGTTAAAATTTAAAAACAAAATAAAACAAAACTCAGCCTCAAAAGACTGGTTGAGTACCTTCGCCTCAGATACTGAAAGGAAGAGAAAGATTTCTCACAATGAATTCCACTCCAGAGTAGGCCAGGGAAATGAGAAATCTTAACTTAAAAGGACTAAGAGCTAGCAGTAGGAAAGGAAGCAGGGTCCTGGGGCTTCGGGAAGAGAAGAAAAAAAAATGAGAAGAGAGCTAGTTTAAAACCAGGAAGGAGGCACTATACCACTTTTATGTAAATTACCTTATTCATTTTTTAATAAAAGCATAGGAAATAGGTACTATTATCGTCCCCATTTAATAGGTGAGGGAAACTGAGGTAGAAGATTAAAAAGCTTACTAAAAGCCACACAGTTAAGTGCTGAAACAAATATCTGAACTTAGGAAGTAGAATTCCAGAGTTTGCTCTCCTAAGCATTATTCTCTACTCTCTAAAGAAACAAGTTAATAGCTTTACAGGGAGACAACAAAATCTTAGAAAATTTTGACAACTGCTAAACTAACAACAACAAAAAAACCCTGAAACAGCTATAAAAGACATTAACCCAGCATTTTTTTCTGAAAATATAGTTTGAGAAGTCATGAACTTCAAGCTGTCATTCCCTTTTATATGAAAAAAAAAAGGAATATGTGACAAACTTTAGTGTTTATAAAGATCAAGTGTTTCAAAACAAAGGTTCTGCAGTCCAAAAACAAATTTAACATATCCCTTGTCAGTGTTCAAAGGAATTTAACATGCAATAGTGCCTAATCTAACACCAAAAATAAAAATTTAGAACTTCTTATAATCTTGCCATAAATACAAATAGAGTTATTTTCCTGTTTTTTTAAAGTGCCAATAGGCAAACCCTAATGAACTAATTGCTATTCATTCAGCCCCATGAGATGAACACAGGCATATGCAGGCACAAACATCCATAAAGAAAGAACACAGATAAATGCAAGCACATATACATGCATAGGTCACCTGCATGCACATCAACCCTTGCACGCCCAGACAGACATACCCTACTCACCACGTGCAGACACACGTAAACCTGCTAACCCAGGAACAGAGAGATACTCCCACATACAAATTCATCCCCACAGATACAGCTAGCTTTGGGACTTCTATACATGTAAGTTTTAATACAGAATTATTTTTTTTAAAGATTTTATTTATTTATTTGACAGAGAGAGACAGCGAGAGCAGGAACACAAGCAGGGGGAGTGGGAGAGGGAGAAGCAGGCCTCCCGCTGAGCAGGGAGCCCGATGTGGGACTCGATCCCAGGACCCTGGGATCGTGACCTGAGCCGAAGGCAGACGCTTAAAGACTGAGCCACCCAGGCGCCCTTAATACAGAATTATATTTACAGCCACCAATAAGGCATATTTGTCGAGAGGCATGTAAGTAACACCACCAGACTAACATTTAAAAAACATTTCGTTCACAAACTGCTTGATCCCATGAAGTTATTATATTTACTTTACAGATGATGACACATTATCAAAAATAAAATACCTTACCCAATGTAATGTAACACAGCTAATAAGTGGCAGAGCCAGTCCTCTAGCCTTTAATTTATAACCTCTTCCTATTACCTACCAATGCGGCTGGAAGTAATTCTATGTTAATGTTCAACTGCAAGTAATTACCAGTCACTGTGTATTAGCTCATAATGTCAACCACTTTGCAAAGTAACTTCCTCTCCTAATGTTGAAGATATTGCAAGATGTGAAACTGAAATAAAGATGAACAAAAATTTGATGAAGCCGTTAACATACGAACCTACTGATCAGTGTCTATTTTTTTGACAGTTTGTATGACCTTAAAAATTCTTCCTATTGGACCCATTTTAAATAATGAAAAGATTATAAAACATCTTCCTAATTCAATTTAATATGGATTTAGACAGACTTTATTAGATAAATATTTGTTTTTTTAAAGTTTATCACATAATTCCTTTGAGTTCAAAGGGATAATCAAAATTCTTCAGACTGTTGTCTTTTAGGTCCAGAGAAAAATATTATTGCAATTATTTTCCCCTGGTATAATATGATAAAAAATTTTAATAGCAAAAATTAACAAAATGTTAGGGCAGAAGGTATATAAGGAAACTTCTATTTTGCTTACTTAAAAAAAGAAGACCACATCAATAATATGTATTTATCACAGTTTGATCAGATGTGAGAAATATCCCTAATCATTTCACTTACTGCTCCAGCTGGTTCCATCTAAGAAAAACTATTTTACTAATGAAAGAAAAGCTTATTGGTGAGATAAGGAAGCAACCCATGCTTTTTCCTTATTTCCACTGAAGGACTTAAGAATGGCAAACCCCTTTTTCAATTTATCTCTATGAAAATCAGAGATAGTAAAAAAGAAAAATCAAAACAACAATACAACAGTATTATTTATGTTCTTTATCCCTCTGGGATAAAGAGCAGGTTTGCTAACTGCTTACTATAAAAATAGTGCATTCCCCCAAACTCTGTATTCCTCTCCTATAATGTGACCTACTATATGTGCATGAATCCATTTGGGCTCTCCCCACCACCCCATGGGACTTGATTCAGGGGAAATAAGGCAAACTTGATAGTCTTGATACTTGCTGTGCTGGGAATAACAAAGCCCACTGTCTCTAATTCAGGCATTTCATGCCTTCTGCCAGCATCCATGAAATAGTAAAAGACTAATTTATTACAACTGTAAGTAGGAAAAAGTAAAATCCAAGACCTGAGAGGGAATACTTCTCAAATAAAGAAAAAGGAATTTTTTTTAAAGATTTTATTTTATTTATTTGAGAGAGAGAGTGAGAGAGAGAGCACAAGAGGGGGGTAGGGTCAGAGGGAGAAGCACATTCCCTGCTGAGCAGGGAGCCCGATGCAGGACTCGATCCCGGGACTCCGGGATCATGACCTGAGCCGAAGGCAGTCGCTTAACCAACTGAGCCACCCAGGCACCCAGAGAAAGGAATTTTAAGAAACAACTTGGAAAGATCGATTTATATTCTCTACAGATAAGGGGACATGATGAACTGGTATCTGACTTCTACTGTAGATACTGAATGTGTAAGAGTTTACCAGGATCCATTTAGGAAATCTGAGGGAAGAGTTGTGCAGAGTTGTCTTCGGTTCTACATAAGAGGGCCGCCTAGAAGAGTGAACTGACTCAGCAGCTGAGAAACTGAATGTTATTTCTATGATTCTAGAGGCTAAGGACGGAGTAAGGGACTTACAAACCGAGAAAGACAGAACAGTAGGGAAGAGATGTATAGCAACAAGGGATCTCCAGAGACTCCATGAAATTACTCTCAAAGAAAGTCAGTTTTAAAAATCTGTCAAGCCCAGGGGATGTAAAGACATCTTATAATATATATAAACCAGTCAAGAAGCCACATCTCTATTCCCCTTACCTCCCCCTCGCTCCAGAGCTCTAACTCCAAAGGAGTGAGGAAGAAGGTGAGCAAGAAACAGAAGGGGAGGTTCCCTGATCACTTCACCGAGGCAGTTACCCAACCATAGTAGGCCCTAGCTAGGACAAGGGGAGTAGCTAGAACCATCAAAGCTACCGGAATTTGACTATTTTAAAAGAAACTAGAAAGCATGCTCGCTCAAAGGGACCACAGGGGTGTAAGAGTGATCAGATTCTAGTTTTGCACCATGGGCCAGAGACGAACTTCTCTCACTAAATAAGGACAGTGGGAGTTAACATAAAGTCCTCTGTGATTATTCCTTCAGGTCTTAGTTGTTTTTCCCAATGTGTAATTAAGTTCTTTAAGAAGCAGACAGTATCTGTTGTTTCTTTTGAAATTCGAGATCCTTCACACGCTATTGGGCATACAGTCTTACTCATTTGATGTTATTCCATGAACAAATGCAGTGCTACTAAATGCTGATGATATATGCTAAACCATATCTTCAAGATACCTTTCTTCTCTTTTACTCTACTAAACATATACAAATGAAGTACCATAAAAAGTGATGTTAATTAAACCCTTATCGTTTACTTACAGACTCCTTAAATTCTAGTTATGCTTTATAAATTAACTTTAAATTGTGTTTTATAAGCAGGGAACCACATTTCTAACAGGTGGAAAAATGCATTTGCACATTTGCTTAGTTGGGCTGACAACTGTCTAGCGAAAGAACTCAAAAGAGGAGAAGTAATCTTTTCATAAAGGAAAATGCCTCACTTGGATTAGTTTCCTTAACATGAACACAACCCACAAGTTCATGTATAGTGGTATCAATTGTAATTTCTGACAAATGGATTGATAATCTGCCATTTCTTTCCTAATTGCAAGAAAGTGTGTGTGTCCTTGATCTACAATTCCATTACACTGTATCTAGGGGGGGTAATTTTTTCTTTGCCTTATTTATCCTCCTTGAAAGTGGTGGGCTTTTTCAACTGATCTCCAAATATAGCAAACTTTCAACCTTTAAAAAATTTCTCTTTCCGATGCTTACAAAATATTCTTACCTCCTGGAACCCCTAACTCAGTCTATTTTCCATGCTTAACTTCTCTTTCATGTTTTCAACCTCTTTATCTTTTTGTTCTATATTCTAGAAGATTTGCTCTTCCAGACTGGCAACTCTCACTTGAGAATTCTGATTCACTAATTCTCTCTTCTGTTATGTGAATTTAACCTACCAAAGAGTTTTTTATTTTTAATTTCTTCAATTTTTGTTATTTATAAGATTTGTCATCAGTCCTTTATCATTCTGCCTGTTCTTGTTTATTCCTTTTCTTATTGCCAGTTACCATTTCATTTGAAATTCTTCTTTTTAAAGATTTTATTTATTTATTTGACAGAGAGAGAGAGCACAAGCAGGGTGAGCGGCAGAGGGAGAAGCAGGCTCCCCACTGAGCGGGGAGCCCGATGTGGGACTGAATCCCAGGACCCTGGGATCATGACCTGAGCCGAAGGCAGACGCTTAACTGACTGAGCCACCCAGGCGCCCCTCATTTGAAATTCTTACACATTCTTATACTTAAAGTGCTTTTTTTGAGATTGTGTTCTTAGTCTTATTTCCTTGGATGTAAATGATCCTATTTGATGTATCTGCTGTCTCTTGTGGTAACAGATTTCCTCACATGTCCTAAAATACTTGCCTGCAAACACACCTTATGTGGAAGTTTTATCCTTTGTGAGCTCTTTCCTGCCATGTTGTTTCATGGTTGCTCACACTATCCCTCTGGAGTTGCACAGACCCAGAGCAGGTCTTAAATTAGAAAGACTGGGGCTTTGGTTCCACATGGGTAGAGCTCTATTCCAGATGCCACATGCACACACAACATATGGTTACTATTTCCATTTTTGCATAGTTGCCTCTTTGGCCCACAGGAAAACACCAACAGTGTCAGGTGGAGTTATTTCAGGTCTAGTTTTACGGCCTAGAAACATGGTCCCAGTTCCCTGCTTTATGCAGACAGCCCAATTCCAACCTCCTACCATTTGTAAGACACATTTAGCATTCTTAAAATGTCTAGCAATCTACACTCTCTTACATTTGGCTTAAAAACCCACTTTTTAAGCCCTGGCCCACATGACCCAGGTTTCTGTGAGCCAGACAGCATCAATACTCACCCATGACTAAGGGTTTCTTGTCTACTCATGGTCTGCAGGGATTTTCTTTGTCTTAAATGTAACTAGAATGTAGTTACTTATTTCTTTGAAAAATTTTCACATTGCATTCTCATAAACTTGGAGCAAAGTGGAGACAGATTATACAGGTGCTTTCACTGACATTTTAATCTGAAATCTTGATTCAAATTATGTGAGGGGGAGAATATGTATGTGATTCAGGAAAAAAGGATGTGTGCTACTTTTGACTTCGATCCTATTTCAAGGAAGCAGGTCAAAAGTTATTTTTTAAGTAGCACAATTTTAGTAGTATTCAATTTTTAAAAATACGTCTTTCAAAAATAGTTTCGGCTTTTCATAATTTCCTCAAATTCCAATTCTGTCATCTATTACAACTATTCTTCTTTTCACTGTTTGTCCTTACCAATGTATTCTTATCATTTGCTAGCCTCAGTTACATATCATATAGCACTTGATATCTTCATGGTACACCAAAGAAAACCCAGCAGTCTTTTATATCTATTCCTTTTATATTTTTCATCTTTACTGAGATATGAGTTACATTCCCTTAACTTCATTCATTGTAAGGGTAAAAAGTCAGTAAGTTTTAATCACTATGTAGGGCTGTACAACAATAATCACAATGCAGTTTTATAACTTTTTCATCACCCCCCCCAAATTTGCCTTGAGTCTGTTTGCAGGACTCCTCCAGCCCCACTGCCAGCCACATGCAACCACAAATGCGCTTTCTCCCCTTTTCTCTAACTTTGCCTTTTCTGGCATCTCAAAATTAAATGGAACCATATAATATGTAGTCTTAGTCATCTCACTTCTTTCACTTAGCAGGGATTGGCAAGCCAAAATCTGAAGGCCAAATCCAGCCTGCCATGTGTTTTTGTAAATAAAATTTACTGGAACATAACCAAGCCCATTCCATATTGTTTATGGCTGCTTTCACACTACAACAGCAGAGTTGAACAGTTGCAGCAGAGATTATAGGGCTCACAAACCCTAAAATTATTTACTATCTGGCCTTTTACAGAAAAAATTTGCTGACTCTTAACTCAGTAAAACACTTTTGAGGTTCATTCACATTGTAGCATTATTGATATTCAGTGTATTGTTCCTTTTTCATTGCTTACCAGTATGTCATTGCATGAATACACCACATTTTGTCTCTCCATTTACCAGTCCATGGATATGTGGACTCAGCTATAAACATTTTGTGTACATGTCTCAATCTAGACAGGTGTTCTCAGTTTTCTTATACAGATTCCTAGGAACTGAACTGCTGGGTTATATGCTAAGTTCCTGATTAACTTTAAAAGAAACTGATAAACTGTTTTCCAAAGTGGCTGTACCATTTTATGTTCCCAAGAACATCTGAGGGCTCCAGATTCTCTTTAGCCTGGCCAAGACTTGGCACTGTCGATCTTTTAAATTATAGTCATTGTATTGGGTATGTAGGTGTATTTTATGGTTTAAATTTACGTTTGCCTAATGGCTAATAATGTTGAACATTTTTTCATGTGGTCATCTGCCATCCACGCATACATCTTTGGTGAAATATTTCCATTCAATTGTCTTATCCATTTTTAAGTTGGGTTGTCTTCCTATTATTGATCTGTAAGAGTTCTTTATATATTCTGGATATAAGCCCTTTGTCAGATATAGGATTTGCTAATATTTCCTCCACTCCAAAACTTGTCTTTTCATTCCCTTAGTGGTGTCTTTTGAAGTATAAATGTTCAATTTCATGAATTTATTATTATTTCTTTTATGGCTTTATTCTTGGTGGTGTATCTAAAAATGCCTTGCTGATTAATACAAGGTCTTCCACAAGTCTTATAATTTTAAAGCCTATATTTAGGGCTATGATTAATTTGGAGTTAGTTTTTCTCTATGGTGACGGTCAAGGACTTTTTTTTTTTTTTGCCTTATATATGGAATATAATTATCCCAGCACCAATTGTTGGAAACATTGTCCTTTACAATTGAATTGTGTTAGTACTTTTGTGAAAAATCAACTGACCATAGATATAAGGGTTTATTTCTGAATTCACAATTTTGATCAACTTATTTATGTCTTTCTTTTGCTAACTTCATTAATGTAAATCTATAAGAAATAAAAGAAATACTGAAATTGTGTAATTTAAATATTCCAAATTTCTTGTTTTCAAAAATATTTTGGGGGCACCTGGATGGCTCAGTCAGTCAGTTGAGCATCTGGCTCTTGATTTTGGCTCCAGTTGTGATCTCAGGTTCATGAGATCGAGCCCCGCATCTACACTCGGCAGGGAGCCTGCTTCTTTCCCTCTGTCCCTCCCCATGCCCTCTCTAAAATAAATAAGTCAATCTTTAAAAATAAATTGTTTTGGCTACTCTAAGTCCTTTGCATTTTCACATAAATTTTAGGATTAGCCTGTCAATGTCTACCAAAAACAAACAAAAAAAACATGGAATTTTAATAGGGATTACAATGAATCAATCTGGGGAGAATTACCATCTTAATACTGAGTCTTACAATCCATGAACAAAGTAAGTCTTTCATTTATTTAAATCTTTAATTTTGTCCAGCAACGTTTTGTTGTTTTTAGTGTACAAATCTTACATTGCTTTTGTTAAATTTATTCCTAAATATTTTCATCTTTTTAATAAATTGTTTTCTTATTTTTTGGACTATTCCTATCTAGTATCTAGAAATATAACCGATTTCTGTATGCTGATCTTCTATCATGTAACCTTGCTGAACATGTTTACTAGTCTAGTAGTGTGTATCTGCATATTTCTTAGCAGTTTCTAAATATAGTTTCTACAGGTTTTCTGTAAATAAAGGTAGTTTTACCATTTCCTTTACAGTATGGATGTCTTTATTTTTCTTGTCTGACCGCACTGACTAGAACCTTCTATGCAATACCAAACAGAAGTAGTGACAAGGCGAGAGTGGATGACATTGCCTTGTTCTTGATCTTAGGAAGAAAATATTCTGGCTTTCACCACTGAAATGAATGAATATGAATATGATGGGGTGCCTGGCTGGCTCAGTCAGTACAGCATGCAATTCTTGATCTCAGGGTTATGAGTTCAAGCCCCATGTTGGGTGTGGAGCCTACTTTAAAGAAAAAATTAATAGGATGTGAGCTGTAGGGTTTTTTTTTTTTCCATAAATGCCCTTTATCACAAGAGAAAGTTCTTTTTTTTCCCCCTGGTTTGTGTAAAGATTTTTATCAAGAATGGGTGTTGAGAGTTTGGCAAATGCTTTCTCTGACTCTACTGAGATGATTATATGGTTTTGTTCTTTATTTTATTAATATAGTATATTACATTAATTGAATTTTAGATCTTAAACCATCTTTGCATTTCTGGAACAAATCCAACTTGCTCATGGTATATAATCCTTTTCATATGTGGCTAGATTTGGTTTGCTAATATTTTGTTAAGGATTTTTGCTTCTTTGTTCAACAGAGATATTGATCTGCCATTTTATTTTCTTGAGATGTCTTTGGCCTGGCTTTGAAGTCAGTTAAATTGGCCCGACAAAGTAAATTGGGCAGTTTTTCCTTCTCTCCTATTTTCTGAAAGAGTTTGTGAAGAATTAACATTACTTCTTTGAATATTTGATAGAATTCACCAAATCTGATCCTGGGATTTTCATTGGGGAAAGATTTTTAATTCCTTATTCCCTTTCTTATTAGAAGTCTATTTCTATTTTCTGTTTGTTCTTAAATTAGTTTTTACAATTTGTCTCTAATAACTTTTGTCTCTCTAAGAATGCATCCATTTTACCTTAGTTTCTAAAGTGATGACATAAAATTGATCCTAATATTCCTTTTTTTTAAAGATTTTATTTATTTATTTGACAGAGAGAGACACACAGCAAGAGAGGGAACACAAGCAGGGGGAGTGGGAGAGGGAGAAGTAGGCTTCCCACAGACAGGGAGCCCAATGCAGGGCTCAATCTCAGGACCCTGGGATCACGACCTGAGCCGAAGGCAGACGCTTAACGACTGAGGTACCCAGGTGCCCTGATCATAATATTCCTTTATAATACTTTCAAATTCTGTGAGGTTGGTAGTAATTTCACCCTTTCACTGCTGATTTTGGTAATCTGTGTCTTCTTTTTTGGTCAGTCTAGCTAAAGTTTTGTCAACTTTGTTGATCTTTTCAAAGAACCAACTTCTAGTTTCACTGATTTTTCTCTAACATTTTTCTGTTTGTTTGGTTTCTGCTATATTCTTTAATTCCTTCCCCTGCTTGCTTTTGGTTGGTTTGCTCTTCTTTTTCCAGTTTCTTAAGCTGGAAGCTTAGGACTGATTTAAGAGTTTTCTATTTTCTTATATATACATTTAAAGGTATAAATCTTCCATGAAGCACTGCTTTATCTGCACACACAAATTCTAAGTTTTTTGTTTTCAATAAATATTTAAAAATTTCCCTTGTGTTTTTAGTTGACAACATTTTGGGGCTTTCTAAGATTTCTGTTACATGATTTCATCTTTTGCACTCTATTGAGATTTGTTTTATGGCCAAGCATACGGTCTATCTAACCTAGAGAATGTTTCCCATATGTTTGAAAAGAATGCAGTCGCTGGGTGGAATTTTCTAAATATGTCAGGTCAAGTTGATTGATAATGTTGTTGAAATCTTCTATCTTCTTGCTTATTTTGTGTCTACTTAGTTGTTCTATGAAGTATTGAGAATGGGGATTGAAAGCTCCAATTATTATTGTAGAAACTTTATTTCTCCTTTCATAGTTTCACTTCATGCATTTGGGGACCATTGTTAGATGTATACACAATTTGTGATTATTATATCTTCCTGATGTATTGACCTTTTTATCATTATGAAATGTATTTTTCTTCAGTAATACTTCTTGTCTTAAAGTCTATTGTGTCAGTTAAGCTTTTGTATCATTAGGCATGCTTCTTACAGACAATATATAGCTGAGTGTTGTTTTTATCCAGTTTTGACAATCTCTGCCTTTTGAGAAGAATGTTCAGTCCATTCATATTTAATGTAATTATTATGGTTGGATTTACTTTTGCCATTTTGTTAATTATTTTCTATTTGTGTCACGCCTTTTTTATTCCTCTGTTCCTCCTTTATTGCTTTCTTTTGTTATAAATACTTTTAGTGTACCATTTTAATCCCTCTATATTTTTTACTTTCTATTTTTTCAGGGTTAGTTTCTTAGCAACTGTTCTAGGGATTATAATTTGCATCTTAATTTATTTATTTATTTTTAAAGATTTTATTTATTTATTTGAGAGAGAGAGAATGAGAGATGGAAAGCACGAGAGGGAAGAGGGTCAGAGGGAGAAGCAGACTCCCTGCTGAGCAGGGAGCCCGATGTGGGACTCGATCCCTGGACTCCAGGATCATGACCTGAGCCGAAGGCAGTCGCTTAACCATCTGAGCCACCCAGGCGCCCAGAGAAAGAAAATTTAAGAAAATTTATCACAACACTTCAATATAATAATTCCAGTAAAACAGAAACTATACTCTAGTACTTGTCCATTTCTTTGTCCCTCTTTTGTACTTTGCCATTTGTATATTTCATGTCTATATGTCATAACCCAACATAACAGTATTATAATTCTTGCTTTATATGATTATATGTATTTTAAATGTGGAAAGTGAGAAAAATATATCTACAGACTCTTTTATATTTAACTAAACATTTAAACTACTCAACACTCTTAAGTTCTTCCTACAGATTTGAATTAATATCTGGAGTCATTTCCTCTCAGCCTGAAGAATTTCCTTTGGTATTTATTATAAGACCATCTAGCAGCAGGAAATTCTGTCAATCTTTGTTTATCTGAAAATAATTCACCTTTAATTTGAAGACTAGTTTTTCTGGATACTGAATAGTTGGTTGACATTTTTTTTCTTTCAACATTTTGACTATGTCAAGCTTTATGGTCTCGACTGTTTCTGATGGGAAGTCAGCCATTACAGGTATTATTAGTTCAGTTCCCTATGTGTTAATAAGACATTTTTTTTCTTCCAGCTTTCAAGATTTTCTCTTTTCCTCTGGCTTTCAACAGTTTAACTATGATATATCTATATGGGTTCTCTTTGTGTTTTCCAGTTTGGGGTTTGCGGAGTTTGAATCTATAGATTATTTTACATTAAATCTGGAAAGTCTTCTACCATTGTTTCTTCATATATTTTTTAACTCCTCTTCTCTCTCTCCTCCCCTAGTTCTCTCATTGTGTGCATGTGTATCTATTTACTGTTTTCTCGCAGGCCTCTGAGGTTCTTTGGATGTTTTTCCATCTTTTTCTCTCTATTCTTCAAGGTGTATAAATTCTATTGACCTATATTCGAATTCACTCATTCTTTTTTTGCCATGTCAAATCTGCTATTGAGCCCACTGAGTGAACTTTTAGTTACTATACTTTTTAACTCTAGAGTTTTTGTTTCTCTTTTATAATATCTCTTTGTGGAAATTCCTTATTCATTGAGTCACTGTCACCCTACTTCCCTTTAATTCTTTAAACATGGTTTTCTCTGGTTTTTTTGAACATACTTATAATTGCTTTAATGTTTTTGGCTGCTAAATTCAACATATGGAGACACTTAGATACAATTTCTAGTGATTTTCTTAAGTATGGGTCATATTTTCTTATTTCTTTGCATATCTCTAAATTTTATGTTGGATATTGGACATTTTAAATAATACATTATAGCAACTCTAGATTCTGATTTTCCTTGAGGGTGGTTGTTGTCTTATCTGTTTGTGTTTTATAGTATCTTGATGAACTAAAAGTCTGTTTCCCCTACACTGTGTGGCCACTGATGTCTCTACTCCATTCCCCCAACCCCATTTTTCTTTTTAAGGCTGGCTTTTTAAGATCTTTTCAAGCTGGTCTCCAGCGTTCACCTTAGTGTCTGACTAAAGACTGATGAGAGATTTTATTCAATTATCTCAATCCAGTAAGGCTTCCACTCCCAGGATGGGATTTATGTGTAGAATGAGGAGTGCATTCAAAGTCTGAGCCTTTCACAAGATGGCCCCAGATTTTATTACCACTAGGCTTGCTTGAATCTCCTCTCCATATATTTCCTAGGTATCACTGACCAGTGATGCATGGGTGGCTTAAGCCCACTCCATTTTCTGCTGTGCATATCTACAGCCTCCGGTCAACCTGGGATATGTCGTGAACTTATCAATCCCCCATGACTATCTTATCTCCTAGAGCTCTCTATAAAATCCTGCTACCTCATGAGTCTGTTACTTGCTACAAATTGGACTATACCTTAGACTAGAGAAGCCACTGGTCCTCCGTTTGTTTGCAACTAAGGTTACACTATTTTAATCTACAACACTTCCTATCAAGTGCTCTCTCTCCAGCTAGGGCTACACAGCTTCCAGTTTTCAAGGCTTGCCCCATCCTGATTGAAATGCCACACCAACAAAGCTGGGGATGAGGAGTAGCACCAGATACCACCACAAATCTGTGTTGTTCTTATACCCTGAGTTCAGTGCTTTTCATGAATAAAGTTTCTCAATTTGTTTGATTTCCAGAGCACTAAATTAGTTGTTTTGATAGTTTTGTCCAGCTTTGTGTTTGCTCTGTGGGGACAGTGAGCAAATATCTCAGTTAGCTCAGACATTCCTTTTTTAATAGTGTATATCACGTGTTGCTGTAGTCCAAAATTTAACTATGCCAAATCTTGGCTATAACTTCGAGATTGTATTTACCTCAGAGATAAAACTGCAAGTTCATTTTTTTGTTATTCATATTCCATGCACAGATGTGCAACTATTTTAGACTAGACATATTAGACTCACCCTCCTTTCTTTTTTGTTGCTTCTGGGAAAAACTCATTTTGTGCATATGTGCCTGTGTACAGGGTATATAGAAAAGTTGAGGATTTCTCTACATCAATAAAATAAAGAAGCTACTAAAAATGTATTACAGTCACAGACAAAATCATGCTAACAGACTATATCTATTCAGTCTAGACACCACAGTGTATGAGATACTGATAACCTACAGTATATGAAAGTAACGCTAAGATGACATATGAAAAATATGAGAGAAATGTCAATCTTTAGCCTGAAAAAAAATGACACATGTTGCTAGCCTTTCAAATATTTAAAGCAGACTTACCTAATTGATACAAAAGGTAGAATCAAACTTAGGGGTATAATTTTGAGTTCAATGCACAAAATAACTGACAACTTAACCTAAAACAATTGAACTCATTTGGTTCTTTTGCAAAGTGATGAACTTCTCTGAGAATGATCATAATAGACTAGATGACCACATTTTTAAGGAGTATTTATTTAGGAGATGAACTAGATGACCTTTCAACCCTAAGTTTCTGTAATTTTATAAAAACAATTATATAAGAATTTATATGGATAAAAATAACACTATCATGGAAAAGAATCCAAAGTATACATAAAGATGATCATAATTTAGGTTTTGATAATAAAGGAAAGAGTCATAAAAACTATTCCTAAAAGACATGGATTCTACTGCACTACTGGGTCTCAAAGGGCAACAACATGTTGGATATTACAAAAAAGCTATGAGAAGCAGAAAAAACTTTTCAGAAACAAGAGAGCTGAAGTGGGAACAGAAGATGGCTAAAAGAAACAAGATATAGAGACTGTTACATAAAACCAGACTTCACTCTGGAAAGGCTCAAGCTGAATGAGTGCATAACAAATATTTATAAATGATAAGAAGGGCACAAATAAAGTAAACTCAGACTTGTTCACCCAAACCTGGAAGGCAATGCTTAAACTCTGAAAGAGGTAAGGTTAGCACAAATAAAGAAAATATTATATTCATGAAACAGTAAGATAATTTGCGAGGATTAAAACAGGTTACAGGTTGAAAACAGAAATAACTTACCTCTTTTAGTTGATCAGCACTCCCCCATGATGCAGAACGCTGATGTGACCTCTTTTCTGCTCCCTCTTCTGCCCAACAGCTGGGTGTCTTTAATTACAAAAAGTAATAAAAATAATAAAATAAGGAACTTTGTCTCTACTTCTTAATCTCACAGCAACTAAAAGATATTTCAAAATCTTAGCACATACCAGTTAAGGGGTTATACTAAATACTAAAATCCCTTAAATGCTAAGATTTTCATGACCCATGAAATTTTTAAAACATTCTGTCATATTCTGAATTAGGTATGATCAATCTACAACATCTCTGAGTAATGTTATTCAAACATTTGTTTTTTGACATTAACATTAATAACAAAGTTATCAAATAAAAGAGAATTGTGAAGATACCCATATTGGTGCTTTTAAAGAGACTGCCAAACTAAATATAAAATGGCATTTCTACTAAGTAAAATAGATGGAAATGAGATTAACAGAACTAGCTCAGAAGCAGTGGGATCACAGATGACCTACATGTCAAATATCTAGCTAGATAAAGGGTTGATTGTACTATTCTTCCTATACTCAGGAAAGAGTGTTAGCAATAGTATTGAAAAATATCCAGCATCTTTATTTATTTATTTAAAAGAAATTTTTTTTTTATTTGACAGAGAGACAGCAAGAGAGGGAACACAAGCAGGGGGAGTGGGAGAGGGAGAAGCAGGCTCTCCGCCGAGCAGGGAGCCCAATGCGGGGCTCGATCCCAGGACCCTGGGATCATGACCTGAACCGAAGGCAGATGCTTAATGACTGGGCTACCCAGGCACCCCAACATCCAGCATCTTTAAATGAAAACATAAAATTATAATAATGAAAAAGAAAAACATTAAGCTAAATAAACTTACTATAATCTGAAGCAATACATCTTTTTTAAAAAAGAACTTGAGCTACATGTCAGAAAAGAGAATTGTTTTTACCTAAAACCTCATTTTCAATAATTTAACCAGTAACAGACACTATATATACCCAAACGTAACACAAAACACTAAATCAAATAAGCAAGACTATTTAGTAGTTGCTTAAAATATCATCCTTAAGATATGAGAAAACAGTGTAATGCAAATTAGGGAAAGTAAAAATCACTAAAGACAGACAAAGGATAATGATTAGCACAATAAATATATATAGCTTTAAAAATGACTTATTGCATACTGAAAAAAATCAATCTTTATGTTGAGGTTGACGCTATATGGCTTCTTATGAAGAAGCCATCAGTTCTACTTTATAGGATTCAAATGCTTGCAAACAACTTTTTGAATTACCACCTCTTAAAAATAATAATATCCCAAAATAAAACCAACAGTTAAATGATAGTTGAATAAAAACACAAATAAACTGGTTAACCAGTTCAAATACCAAAGTGAAGCTATTTAGTGATAACAGAGCAAAATAGCTTATTCAGTTGACAAGTTCAAGGATAAAAGGTATCACTATATCAAATAAGCTGTTTGCAAAGAACTAAGTTATTAAAATTTCCTAAGTTCAGGCCTAGATAAGTCAAACTTCACTGAAAAAATTTAGCACCCCCCTACCAAGTAGTCATATCTTTAATAATCAACTACTCTAAAGTTATTCAGTTATGACAGTTTATCTTCGTCAAAGTTTTGAGAATTTACATGCCTTGTTACTTTTACTTTTCTACCAAGTGTAAGCATTACTCTTGTCAAAATCAAATGATTAAGGATCACAAGGTTTAAAACTCAAAAGTACATTTACAGAAAATGAGTGAAATTTCTGGTGTGTTCCATAATTATTTAATAATTACATTTATAACAGGAATTACTTTCATTTTGTACAAGTCTTTTTCAAAAGACATTTACATAAACTATATCTCCAACTTAGAGATAAATTAATAGCCACAAAACTTTTACAATTGTCTTAATATTACTAAATATGCCAATGGCAAATGAAACTACATCTGAGGTCTCTTATCTCACAGATTTTTTCTTCATATTATCATTCTTTTCTTAAAACTGAATGTGAAAACCTATTTGATTATTTCAGAGTATAGTGTTATTTATACACAAGAAATAAAAACTAACTACAAAGGAACATTTATGTTCCTGACATCTAGCTAGTAAAATAGTTTTTTAAGAGTGCAAAACCATTAGAAGACTTCTCAGTCATGTGGCTGCAGAATTACATGCATATAAATTGTTTAAATATAATCATCATACTATAAACTTTTCAAAAAAAAACTCCCCAAAAAGTAATTTCATTTTAATCACACCAGTTTAAAATAAATAGTATGAAAAATGCTCTAGTCTGCAAATATATTCTATAGACTACGTTGTCCAATATAACAGCTACTAGCCACATGCAACAGTTTAAATTTAAATTAATGAAAAAGAAATAAAACTAAAAATTCAGCTCCTCAGTAGCACTAGCACATTTCAAATGCTCAATAACCACATGTGGCTAGTGGCTACTGGCTGCTATACAAGACAGCACAGATGTGGAACATTTCCATAGCTGCAGAAAGTTCTATTGAGAGCAGTGTTTTATACATTTAATTACAGATTTTGAACAAGGTATTTTAGTCAAAGCAAAACCAAAAGACGGCTCCTTGGTTTATTAAATCTATGTAAAGTTCATGCTTGTGAAGTCACAGAAGATGAACTAATTTGTATCTAATTTATTAAATCTGAGGATCTGAGAAATGCTTTACTATTTAAATACATACACAACACAAAGAGCAGAAGTTCTTTCCTTTCATATCAGTAAGCAATTCCTTCTGACTGGACTGTCCACTGATCTAGAGTAGAATTTTATGAACTGTGCTACTTATAACATGCTCCTGGATGTTGGTAAGAATATAGATAAGAGTTCGATCATCAAACTAATTTGGGAAATACTGTATTTCATACCTTCCCATACTCCATGTACAATGCAATTAGCATTTCAAAAATTCAAATACACACATTTTTAAAAAAAAACCTGCTTTACTTTCTCTTATTTATATAACCCCAGAACACTTATTTTACAAGCAGACTTTCAACATCCTCCACAGAGAGCTTAGAAAGAAATCTAATCCTCAATAATTGATGTTGTATATAATTGCTTGCTTTTCATTCACCACACTAAGGGGATTCTTCCTTTCTAGTTGCCTCCACCTACACTACCAAGGTAGTGTACACTTGAATAATGCAGAACCAAAGCCATTTCCAAGACTGTTGACCAAAAGGTAGTTGGCTAAAAAAAATTCCCTCTATGTGATAAGGATACCTATAGGTGGAAAAGTCCATTTTCTATTTTCATCTCTCAGAACTGTCCAAAGTCCAGCCCATGAAGCTTTCTCTCCGACCCTCAGGTCCATCCACTACCTCTTGGTTTCCTATGTGAGGACCTCTTCTTCTATGAGTGAAATACACAGAAAACAAGTTCTATTGGCACAGGACCATACACTCGTTAAAAGATAATTTTTTTATGAGAAGTTTTAGGTCCACAGTAAAACTGAAAGTTACAGAGATTTCCCGTATACCCCATTTCCTCCCTTCATGCATGGCCATCTCTCAACAAAGTGGTACATTTGTTGCAAACTGATGAACCTATACTGACCCAACATTATCACCCGGAGTTCAGTTTACACTAGCGTTCACTCTTGGTGGTGTACATTCTATGGATGTAGACAAATGTATATATGACATGTATCCCACTAGTATAGTATCATACTGGGTATTTTCACTGCCCTAAAAATCCTCTGTATTCTACCTACTCATTCCTCCCCACATCCCCTGATGCCTAGCAGCTACTGATCTTTTAGCTTTCTCCTTTTTGGCCTTTTCCAGATGTCATGTAGTTGGAATCATACGGTAGGGGTCACATTTTCAGAGTGGCTTCTTTCACTCAGTAACATATATTTAAGGTTCCTCCCTGTCTTTTCACAGCTTGATAGCGCATTTCTTTTTAGTGCTCAGTAATATACTGTTGTCTAGAGGACCAACTTTACCTATCCATTCACCTATTGAAGGATATCTTGGCTGCTTCCAAGTTTTGGCAATTATGAATAAAGCTGATATCAACATCTGTGTCCAGGTTTTGTGTGGACAGAAGTTTTCAACTCCTTTGGGTAAATACCAAGGAACATGAATGCCGGATGGTGTGAAAAGGCTATGTTCAGTTTTCTAAGAAACCACCAAACTGTTTTCCAAAGTGGCTGTAGGCTATTGCACTCTCACCAGCAATGAATGGGAGTTTCTACTTCTCTGCATTCTCATTGTCCTGAATTTTGGCCATTCTAATAGGTGTGTTTTCATTTGTATTTCTCTGATGACAAATGATGCAGAGCATCTTTTCATATGCTTGCTTGCCATCTTTCTTTGTGAGGTATCTGTTAGGGTCTCTGGTCCATTTTTTAATCACATTGTTTGTTTTCTTACTGTTAAGCTTATTTGAGAGTTCTTTGTATATTTTGGATAACGGTCCTTTAACAGACGTGAATACTGGGTAATTTTGTTATATCTTTATTCACAAACTAGCAAGGGCAAATGTGCTTTCCTGCTTTATCAACTTCAAAACAGATTAAACGAACTCCTAGCAAGAAAGTACACTTTTTCAATATGCAAGAGCCCAAAGCCACTTCCAAAACCCCCCATAAAACCAAAAAACCTAATCACTTCATAAAATTCTTGTAATCTTATTTAAAACTTATGTAAAACTTTTTTTTTTAAGTAAACTCTATGCCCAACGTGGGGCTTGAACGCACGATCCCAAGATCAAGAGTTGCATGCTCCACTAGCTGAGCCAGCCAGGCACCCCTTATGTAAAACTGAAAAATCTATTTTTTGTACAATTAATCTTTGGTCTTGGAATTTAATGTAGTTTATAATCTATAATAGAAATATGATTACTGACTGCTAATGGTTTTACAGTGCTTTAAGGAGATGATCCTTAGCATTAAAGTACTGATCAACCTGGCAAGAAATGAAATGGAATTACATGAAAATCAATGATACTTAAATTAATAATTATGATTGTAGACTGATTTTAAGTTATAAAAAGCTTTACAACAGACAATTACAAATCATTATTTATAAACATATCATTTAGAGATTTACTTTTCCCCCACTAATAAAAAAATGCTTAAACTTTTATAAAACTTTTAACTTAAAAGATTACTTTGAAAAGTCTATCTTGATGAAGCATTAAAAGGAGCACAAAAAAGATTATATGATTCTATTATTATCCCTTGTTCTTCTGATAACAGTATACAAATACAAATAGCTTTATAACTAAGCATAAATTTAAATTGCTGTTTCACTTGTTAACAAATAATGCAGAAAAGGGGGCGCCTGGGTGGCTCAGTCGTTAAGCGTCTGCCTTCGGCTCAGGTCATGATTCCCAGAGTCCTGGGATCGAGCCCTGCATCGAGCCCCGCATCGGGCTCCCTGCTCGCTGGGGAGCCTGCTTCTCCCTCTCCCACTCCCACTCCCCCTGCTTGTGTTTCCTCTCTCGCTGTGTCTCTGTCAAATAAATAAAATCTTAAAAAAAAAATGTAGAAGAGTTCAGCTGCAAAAGCTTAGGAATTAGTGACAGCAGCAGTTACATGATCAAATATTTTATCACACTTCAATTATATAGCAAGTTACGTGCTCATTAGGTTAGACCAGTTTCAAAGTGTGGTCTGCTGATGAGCAGCATCAGCCTCATCTGGGATCTTATAAGAGATGCAAATTCTCAGGGTCAATCCCAGAATTACTAAACCTGGAATTCTTAGATATGGTTCAGCAACCCATGTTCTAACAAGCTCTCCAGATGATTGTGATGCAAGCTAAAGTCTGAAAACCACTATTAGACTAAGGAAATAAAAATGAGTAAGAAAGAGATTCTGCACTCAAGGTGCCAGACTGACCCACACATTTTCCTTGTAGGCTAATATCCATTAACAAGTATAATATCAATTTGCATATAATTACGTTTTTGGAAATTAACATAAGCTAAGCTAATGTATATATCATTTGGAGCCATGTGGAAAGTTATACTAATAGGGAGAAATTTTTCTTTACTAAGGAACATTAAACAGTAGTCCCTAGCAAGGATTAACATGCCTGAGTATTTAAGCTAAATGTATAAAATCTGTTATCTAATTAGGCCTCAATATGCTCAAAACGCAACTGAATGATAATCTGTGAAGTAATGGTTTGTGATTTTCCAGATTAGTACCAAGGAACTTACTCAGAAGATTTAAGAAGCTATATTTCTTAAGCTTAAGGTGAGGGGGAGGGAGGGTGTTGGTGAATTGCAATTTCTGAAAACAGGAAATACCACAGAAATCAACTACTGCATATGATAAAATGAAATCATCTGCCTTACTCTGTAAGAAATGCTAATTTGAGAAAAAGCAGTCATAAATGTGCCAACAACCTTAACAATATTCATAGTAATTCTATTTCCAAGAATTAACCTGAGATGTACACCCAGAGATGCACTGGAAATAATGTCTATCAGTAGGGAAATGAAAAATTGTGGCTCATTCTTACAACATAAAAACCACTGCACATGGACTACAATCCCACTTTAGGAAACAAATACACACAAAGAGAAAAAGACTAGAGAGAAATATTTCAACCTATAAATAGTAAGAATTCTAGATAATGCTATAGTAAATCCATAATTTATTTTTTCAGCTGAATGAGAAAAAATCAGGAAAAAAAGACTTAAAACCATGCTTAGGAATATTTAGTGTCATGGGAAAATGCTAGGACTTATTAAAAAGATGACAAAACACTACCTATCATATCATCTGAATTCTATTTTTATTTATTTTAAAGATTTTACTTATTTATTTGACAGAGAGAGACAAAGCATGAGAAGGAACACAAGCAGGGGGAGTGGGAGAGGGAGAAGCAGGCTTCCCTGCTGAGCAGGGAGCCTGATGTGGGCTCGATCCCAGGACCCCGGGATCATGACCTGAGCCGAAGGCAGATACTTAACGACTGAACCACCCAGGCACTCCCCCCGAATTCTATTTTTTTAAATGGTTTTATTTTTTAAATGTAAATAATCAAAATATAAAAGGATATATATCACAATGTTAAAAAATGGCTACGTCTGGATATTAGGAATACAGGCAACTTATTCTGTGATTTTCAGTATTTTCGAAATTTTCTACAATGACTACTGTTTTCAAAATTAGAAACAGGATTTAAAAAAAATAATATAGCTGTGCTATAGAATTGGTGACTATGGTTATATGTCTACACTGAGAAAACCCTAACTTTAGACACAAATGTCAAATCTATTTTGGAAGACAGGTTACACATAAGTTACATGTAAGTTAGAATGCTAGTATACATTACATTAAATATTTTTCAGTAGACTGGTTTCTTTTGACAAGGAGATTAGGGTTTTCTCCAAACTCCAAGGGTCTAAACGTAGATCACCAGCTATCGGCTATGGGAACAGAGTTGGAGACCTCAGATAAGCCGGAATATTTAATGTTTAGAGTAACTGAAAAGTGAAGGTCATTGAAATGTCAAATACTCAGAAATATTAGTGGAAAGTTATTGATGAAAATACTGACAGGAAGTTATAATTCAGTTCAGATATGCCTTTCATGGTACACTTTAATTATGTAAGGGAAAAATATCTACAAAAATGTTCTCCTGAAAAAGTTAAACACAGAGCTACCATACGATCCAGCAATTCCTAGAGAAACAAAAACATGTGTCCACACAAAAACTTGTACACAAATGTTCACAGCAGTACTTCAACCCATGAATGTATAAATAAATTTTATTCAACACCCTGGAATATTAGTTAGCAATAAAAAGGGATGAAGTACTGATATATGGTACAGTATGGCTGAATCTTAGAAATACTATACTAAGTAAAAGAAACCAGATACGAAAGGCCCCATATTGTATGAGTCCATTTATATGAACTGTTCAGGATATACAAATCTACAGAGGCAGAAAGTAGATTTGTGGGTGCCTCCGGCTGAGAGAAAGAGGGTTCAGGGAAAACAGTGAGTGACTGCTAATGAGTACAGTGGTTTCTTTTTGGAGTGATGAAAATAGTCTAAAATTGATTATGGCAATGGTTGCACAACCCTGAATTTAATATATTAAGAAAGAAACTGTACACTTTAAATAGGTGAACTGTATGGTACATAAACTATATCTCAATAAAACTGTTACTAAAATAGTTAAGTCAAAGAGGCAATTATAAATCAGCCTCATTTTTCAATTAAAAAAAAAGCCATGTATTGCTGAACCTGAAACACTCAAGCATCATTTGCATTTTCTCAAAAATAACTGATATTTTCTGTCATGCTTTTCTTGCCAAGTTTCAAATCACACAGAGGTACTAGTCAAGAAATACAATAGAACGGGGTGCCTGGATGGCTCAGTTGGTTAAGCGACTGCCTTCGGCTCAGCGACTGCCCGGGACAGAGTCCCACATCGGGCTCCCTGCTTACATCTCCCTCTGACCCTCCCCCTTTTTGTGCTCTCTCTCTCTCTCTCTCTCATTCTCTCTCTCAAATAAATAAATAAAATCTTTAAAAAAAGAAATACAATAGAAGAGGCCAGGAGGGATTGCACATTAATAATCTATCCAGTTAGGTTTCTCAAGTCATGTTGAGAACATTTAACAAAAAAATTAAAGATATAACATAAAGTGTACACTGAAAATACTATTCTCTGGCTTCTTATAGAAACAGAGTTACTAACAGACTCTTGACAAATAACCAGCTTCTGCTTTAACCAAAAGGAAATGGGTATGTGAGGAATTAAAAGTATAAACAATATTTCAATTTATTACTTGGTCTTTACACCTAACAGTACCCTTTCTGACCAGTTTTATCACTACTATCGGGAAGAGATTTAAAATCAAATGAGATCTAATTTTCAGTTTTTAGAGAATATTACAATGTATTAATTCTTTGGTGTTATAATCTTTCAAATTACAATTTACCTCGGTTGCTGGGTTTCAAAAAATTGATTCCACATGTAAAAAAGTAAAAGCAATTTTACTTTTTAAAAATAATATTCCCAAACACTTTAAAAATATATTTAACAATCACATTGGAGTATAACTGCCTCTGAATTATCCAAGAGATAAACTACCTTTGTTGTTCCTTGATAGCTTTTAACATTTTAAAAAAACCTCTCATGCCTGACAGAAAATCAGCAACATAAGTGACTATGAGATATCTTCTAAAAATATTTTCACACCATTCCAAAGTCATAAAAACTAACAGTGCTCAACTGATGGCATGAATATCATCAGTGGGATACCTAAGTGATGATGAAGGAAGGAGTTTCCTTAAGAATCTATCTCCACTTTCCCATACCTGGACCCACCAATCTGAAGTGCCATTTCTTATTTGTAAGACTGCACAGTAGGCAACAATAGCTACTTAGGACTGAGTGAATCCTGACCTACCAGGAACTGTTTATTGAGTTTCAGACCCCTATCATGTGGCAGAGTTATCTGTATAATTTCTATGCCATTTCCTACGAATTCAGACTTAATGCTCATAACTGCATACCAATTGTTGATATTAGTAATAATGACTTTTTCTGTCACTAAATTCACTATCATTATATCTAAGCCTCCTGACAGTAAAATATTACAGATTCTAATACAAAGGCAACTAACATTTACCAATATCTACCATGTCCTAGATACTGTCCTCGAAGCTTACCATGGATTATTTTATGTAATCCTCACTGCAGTAGGTACCAGTGTTATCCCCTAAAAGCTATGAGAATTCCAACAGCAATGAAAACTGTTTTCACTTGGTTCATACTAATGTTTCCTAGGAATGGGATAGATCCTATCCCAATCATTCATTTATACAAAGTAGTTATTAAGTTGAAAGGCATGTTGCTTTCTCATACTATGCCCTTGGCTAAGGATTTAATTCTTAAGTTCTTAAAACTTAATGTCACTAACAAATGTCTAAGTAAATGCTAATTATTTATTACTATTATAGGATTTTTGACAGAAAATTGATGGGCTAAAAGATATAAAAGGAGAACAAAAGTACCAGACAACAAACGTCAAGATGATAGATTAAGAGGGTTGTTCCAAATAAATACAACCTATTTCATAATTCTACCTACAGCTAAATTAGGGGTAAAGGTGTGGGGGAAGAGACTAAGGAAAGCAGGTTAATTTTGCTACCTGTTAAATATTTCTGATAATGGGAGGAACCCCAAGCACTATATGGATAACAGGAGTATGGGAAAGGCTCTTTGCTAAAAACCTTTTACTTCTGAATCAAATGATTTTACTACCTATTGAAAATTAGTAAGTAGAATTTTGAGTTTCTGATAACTTTAGACATAGTGTTTGGAAATGACGAATATTAAATATTTTAGCCATGGGTTTTAGTTTTTCATCAGTACAGCTGAGGATATTCCTTTGCCAACCAAAAATACTACTCCCTAAGTTAGGAACATGACTACTTTCACGTGGACTGTTAAACTCTAGGATTATATGATCCTCTGTCTCTGAATTAGCTCATAGCTGAAAGAGAGTAAAGGTGATCTTCAACAGGAAGGAATCTTTATACACTCACTCGACAGCCAGTTAGGGACCAGCTCAATAAAAACAACTTAGGTCCCCAGAACACAATCTAAGAGGCCACAATGGTCAAATCTTTAGACTTGTTTCCATTTCCAGAGAAGCCTCCCACTCCCCAAGATAGTTCCATCAACTGCTGCTTCTTAAACAAACTTGTTTAACAAGGACACAGGAAACCCAAACACCTGTATTAAGCATGACTTTTGGTCAGGAAATGAGTTTTTGATCAGAGTGGTTAAACTGAAAGTTCTCTTTCATATCTATTACTATTTGAGGGATATCATCCACTCCTTTGATTAAATTCCTCCCCTGCCAAGCTCCTTTCACAAAGAGAGGAAAAGGATAGATTCTTTTAAATGTAATTTCAACAGCAAAAATTCATATATTTTAGTTCAGAGTTGCTGACTTTATCAAATGCGGCTAAAGCCAATGTGAAGGACTTATTCCAGATCTGATTCTTAAAAATAAATAAAAATAGGGGTGCTTGGGTGGCTCGGTTGGTTAAGCATTTGACTCTTGATTTCAGCTCCGGGTTGTGAGATGGAGCCCCCCGTTTGGATTCCGCACTGGGCATGGATCCTGCTTAAGATTTTCTCTCTCCTGGGGCGTCTGGGTGGCTCAGTTGGTTAAGCGACTGCCTTCGGCTCAGGTCATGATCCTGGAGTCCAGGGATCAAGTCCCGCATCGGGCTCCCTGCTCGGCGGGGAGTCTGCTTCTCCCTCTGACCCTCTTCCCTCTTGTGCTATCTCTCATTCTCTCTCTCTCAAATAAATAAATAAAATCTTAAAAAAAAAAGATTTTCTCTCTCCCTCTCACCACCCTCTGCTCTATAAATAAATAAATATAATAGATACATGAATAAATAAATAAATTTGTAGAGAAAGATGCCGGCATAGACTTAGGATCATAAAACTCCATATATTCAAACTTAATGAAATTAAGAAAAATAAATTAGGGCGCCTGGGTGGCTCAGTTGGTTGGGCGACTGCCTTCAGCTTGGGTCATGATCCTGGAGTCCCGGGATCGAGTCCCGCATCGGGCTCCCTGCTCAGCAGGGAGTCTGCTTCTCCCTCTGACCCTCTTCCCTCTCGTGCTCTCTCTCTCTCTCTCTATCTCATTCTCTCTCTCAAATAAATAAATAGAATCTTTAAAAAAAAAAAGAAAAATAAATTAAAATGCTATTTTATGTACTTACTGGCATGTTTAAATGTTTCATACTTCAATATTTGAAAATTAATTTTAAACAATAAAATACCAAAGAAAAACATCATCTGGAAAATAAAAGCAGAGTATGCAGAATTTCACTTAGGATCTAACCATCCCATCTCTTACTCTTCAAAAAATACAAAAGGTAAACGAGAAAAATTCTGAAGTCTTCTCTGATACCAAATTTGGAGGGAAAATGAATGAGCGGAGTAGATAGGACATCTAAGTGGAAAGATTCATATACGGTAAAAGCTATTCTCACCTCAATTGCCCATCAGAAATTTTTTAAAAACTGCCATGCTCACCACACCATTTTTCCTTATTAGGGAAATATGGCAGAGGACTCCAAAACAAATAAATAAATAGATACACAAATAAATAAATAGTGCAAAGCTAATTATTTCCAGCAATAAGCAAGATTTACCAGAACAGAAAGACAAAAGACAAAAACAAACTAAGAAATAAAAAAACATGGGAATGAGGTGGGAGAAAGGACGAAGAAATTTCCTTTTGAAGTTCCCCTTTTCTAGCTGTGAATTTACAGTGCCAAGGCCACTATCCAAACATGCACCTATCTTTCCCTCTCTCTGCTGGTAAATGTAAATAATAATAGCAATTATTTATTGACACTTAATGTGTTGATCCCTATTCCTAGCATTTCAAATATATTTCCTTATGATAATCCTATGAGGTACAATATCCCATTAATAAATAAGAAAAGTGAGACAGAGAGGTAAAGTAATTTGCCCAGAATTACAAAGCTGGAAAATGCTGGAGCCAAGATTCAAAACCAGTTTGATTCCAGAACCAGAGCTCTTGACCAATGGAAGAATGAATGAATGAATGAATAAAACAGAGTTTTCAATACTAACTTATATTATGAAAAGCTTAAATTCAGGGGCAAAATATTAATCAAGATACAGAGTATTCTACAATAATAAACAATGCCAACCAAAAGGAAAATAAAATGGACATAAATCTTTATACATGTATATTATTAAGATATATAAAGCAATGGCCACTGGAAACATACATCAACAGAAATTTTAATTCAATAACTGCCAGCTTATGATGGAACAAACAGACATAAAGGGGCTATATGGAAACTGAATAACATAATAAGGCTGAATTAATATGTAATGAATTAATTCTGTATCTAAAAGTAAAGACTATGCCTTGTTTTCAAATACCCACAGAACATTAAGAAAAAAACCAATCTTGTATTAGGCCACAAAGAAAATTTCACTGCAGTTTCCACAGATATATAATTCTATTTTCTAAATACAATAGAGCTAGAAATTAAATTTTTACTCAGAAAAGAAATTTTAACCATTTAGAAGTTAAAAAAACAAAATGCTCTCACATACTAAACAGGGTATCAAAACTGAAACTACACAGTATCTTGCAAATATGAATAATGGAAACATTATATACTAGCCAAAGCTGGGCTCAGAGGATAAGTCTTGGCATAAAACAACTATATTACTGAACAGAAAATATCACAAACACAAAAATTAAGCATTTATCTCTAGAATTGAGAAAAAATACATATATATACTCCAGGGAGGCAGAAGAAAGGCAATGATAGAGCAAAGTCAGACAGCAATGAACTAGAAAAAAAGAAAAACAGGAAAACAAATTTCAACATTTAAAATTTTTAAAAATACTACATAGCCTAATTTAATACCATATAACCTAATAAATTTAATCACTCAAAACACAGATATACAATATAAGTGAAAAAAATAACTACAGATATACAAGAAATTAAAAGAATTATTCAAGAATATTTTGTGAAACTATGCAAATACACTTGGAAAAGCTGGATGAAATGGATTATATTCAAATGAAAATATTGAACAAAAAAGAAACTAAAAGAAACCAAGAGCCAAAGGCGTGCCTGGGTGGTGAAACTGGTCATCCAACTCTTGGTTTCTACTCAGGTCACGATTTCAAGGTCCTGAGATTTAGCCCCGTGTCGGGCTCCACTGGGATCCAAGCTCAGTGCAGAGTGTACTTACACCTAGTTCTCCCTCCCTCTCTGCCCGTCCTCCCTGTGTGCGTGCACTCTCTCTAATAAATAAAAATAAAAATCTTAAAAAAATAAAAAGAAACTGGGGTGCCTGAGTTGCTCAGTTGGTTAAGCGCCTGCCTTCGGCTTAGGTCATGATCCCAAGGTTCTGGGATCGAGCCCCACGTTGGGCTCCCCGCCAAGCAGGGAGCCTGCTTCTCCCTCTCCCTCTGCCTCTGCCTCTGCTCTGCCTACTTGTACTCTCTCTCTCTCTCTCTCTCTCTCTCTCTCTCTCTCTCTCTGTGTTAAATAAATAAATAAAAATCTTTAACAAGAAAGGAAAAAAGAAAAAGAAACCAAGAGCCATGGAAAAAACTGAGATTTTACTAAAGAGTTACAATCTGAAAACATACTAGTCTAGTTAGCTTCATAGGTAAAATTTTTTCAGACTCAAGTAACAGATAATTGGGATGGTATCTTCACCATTTGTGCCAGAGCACAAAGGAAGGAAATCTTGCAAAATCTTTTTATGAAGCAAGTATAACACTAATCTAAGGATTACATTATGTAAAAGAAAAAAGTTCAGACCTCATTTCTGAATTCTGAAAACAAACATAAATATTAACAAACACTTCATTTGCTGCTGTATATTTTATTCATTTATTTTTAAAATCTTTTTTTTAAGATTTTATTTATTAATTTGACAGAGACATAGCGAGAGAGGGAACACAAGCAGGGGGAGTGGGAGAGGGAGAAGCAGGCTTCCCACTGAGCAGGGAGTCCGATGTGGGGCTCGATCCTAGGACCCTGGGATCATGACCTGAGCCGAAGGCAGACGCTTAATGCCCCACCACTGTATATTTTAAAAAAAGGACTCCATAAATAGCATTTATTCCATAAATGTAGTCATGACCAATTATTAAGTAATCTATTAAAGAAATTCACCGTCTTACAGATTATGAGTCAAGATAACATACTCTTTTCAACGATGAAATGGTATTTCACATGTAAAGAATCCCTTCCAATTTAAGAAGAAAAACAATTAGTAAAATAAGTATGTTTGATGCTACTCCTGTCAGAGTGAATGCACCAGCTCTTTAAATTTATTGAGATATAACTGACATATAGCCTTATATTAGCTTCAGATGTAAAACATGATACAATATTTGTATATGTTGTGAAGTGATCACCACAGTAAGCCTAGCTAACACCATCACCACTCATAGTTCTGGAAATTTTTTCTTGTAATGAGAACTTTTAAGATTTTCTTTCTTAGCAACTTTCAAATATGCAATACAGGATTTGTAACTATAGTTGCCATGCTGTACATTACATCCCTAGACAAATTGTTTATTTTATAAATAATTTTATTTTCACCCATTTCACGCACCCCCCAACTCCCAGCAACCATCAATCTGTTCTTTGTATATGTGAGCTTTTTATTTTTAAGATTCCACATATAAGTGAGATTATATTTGATCATGTTTGTCTTTGTCTTTGATTTATTTCACTTAAGTATAATGCTCTCAAGCTCCATTCATGTTGCTGCAAATGACAAGATTTCATTCTTTTTTATGGCTGAATAATATTCCATTGTATACATATAGCACAACTTCTTTATCTATCTGTTGATGATCATTTAGATTGCTTCCACACCTTGGCTACTGTAAATAATGCTCCAATGAACGTGGGGGTGCATGTACCTTTTCAGGTTAATGTTTTTGTCTTCTTTGGATAAATACCCAGAAATACAACTGCTGGATCATACGGTAGTTTTTTTTAATTTTTTGCAGAAACTCAAAAACTTTTTCCATAGTGGCTGTGCCAATTTATATTCCCACCAACAATGCACAAGTATTTCCCTTTTTTCACATCCTGGCCAACACTTGTTGTCTCTTGTCTTTCTCATAACAGTCATTCTGACAGGTATGAGGTGATATTTCACTGTAGTTTTGATTGTATTTCCCTGATCATTAGTGATGCTGAGCATCTTTTCATATTTCTTCTGGTCATCTAAATGTCTTCTTTGGAAAAATATGTATTCAGATCTTCTATCAATTTTTTAACTGGATTGTTTGTTCTTTTGCCATTGAATTATAGGAGTTCTTTGCTATTTTGGATATAATTTGTAAATATTTTCTCCTGTTCAGTAGGATGCCTTTTCATTTTGTTTATGGTTTCCTTTGCTATGCAGAAGCTTTTTAGTCTGATGTAGTCCCACTTGTTTTTTGCTTTTAATGTCAAATCCAAAAAATCATCACCAAGACCTATGTCAAGGAGCTTTGTTTTCTTCTAGAATATTTTATGGTTTCGTCTTACATTCACGTCATTAGTTCATCTGAGTTAAATTTTGTATATAATATACGATAGTGGTCCAGTTTTCCCAACATCATTTATTGAGGAGACTTGTCCTTTCCCCATTGTATATCCTCTTCTCCTTTGTGATAAATTGATGATATATGCACGGGTTTATTTCTGGGCTCTCTATTCTGTTTCATTGATTTATGTGTCTGTCTTTATACCAGTACCACACTATTTTGATTATAATAGCACTGTAATATATTTTGAAATAAGGATTTCATGATGTCTCCAGCTTTGTTCTTTCTCAAGATGCCTTAGCTATTGAGGGTCTTTTGTGGTTCAATATAAATTTTAGGATTGTTTGTCCTATTTCTGTGAAAAATGCCACTGGAATTTTGACAGGGATTGCACTCAATCTGTAGACTGCTTTGGGTAGTATGAACACTTTAACAATATTAATTCTTCTAATCCATAAGCATGGAATAGCTATTTATCCGTGTCTTCATCAATTTCTTTAGTCAATGTCTTATATAGTTCAGTGTACAGGTCTTTCACCTCCTTGGATGGATTATTTCCTACATATTTTATTCTCTTGATGCAATTGTAAATGGGATTTTCTTAATATGTCTTTCTGATACGTTACTAGTGTAAAGAAACAACAAATTTCTGTATATTTATCTTGTATCCTGCAAATTCATACTGAATTCATTTATTAGTTCTATCAGTCTTTTGGAGTTTTCAGGGTCTTCTATATACAGCATCATATTATCTGCAAATAGTGACAGTGTTACTTCTTCCTTTCCAATTTGGAAGCTACTATACCTGGGAATTCAGAAGAAACACCTTTTCTTACTGCTCTAAACTGTTTTTACTGTTTGACCACTTTATAAAAACTATATGCATTATTTTCTCATTTAAAAACACACTCACATTCAGAATTTTAAATCTGTCTAGAGATGGAAGTTTTAGACTATATGGTGAAAACTGAGAAAATACTACTGTCTGATTACTGTAACCTTAACTGCAAGTTCAATTTTAAGAGTTGACAATAATTTTTTGTTTTAAAAAAGGTTGTATCTGCACGGCTAATGTATTAAAGTAATATTAAATTCCACAAATGGGTTTTTAGTTTTTATTTCTATTAAGCTACACAGATTATTCTAATAAGCTGGCAATGATCCATGTCTTCATTGGCCTTAAACATGTGAACCTGTCTCTTTTAGTCCTCAGAACAAATGCATGATTCTGCAAATTGGGTATTGCTAACTTCAGTTTATAGAAAAGGAAAGTGAAGTTTGGACCACATGACAGTTAATTCAGTGGGACATCATTCTTTTCCCAACACATTATTTAAAAAACTGCAAACATAACCAGTTTACCGAAAAAAAAAAAAAAAAACTGCTTAGTGAGCACTCATAAAGTCAACAGATTCTATATGTAACACTTTGCTTTATTTGCTTCATCATATATCTGCCTATCCATCAATTGATCTTATTTTTGATTCATTTCTAACTAGGCTGCAGACAGCAGTATACTTCACCCCTAAACAGAGTTCAATTATTTGTTTACTGCTCTATATTTTAAAAATTAAGTTATATAGTAAAATGCACAAGCATATACTTGCATATGTTTTGACAAATGCATTCACCCACATAACCAAAACCTCTATCAAGATACAAAAAACTTCCATTATCGCAGAAGGTTCTCTCATATTGGGCCTTGATTTGAACACATGATCCATCTCCAAAGTCCACAGTGTTTTCCCCAACACTATGCTACTTCTTTCTAGAAGGCCCAGTGTGTAAGTATATTAAACATTAAGAATTTTATTCCTAACCTTCAATAATTAAAGTAGTTGAAATATGGAAATATAAAAGGAAGAAAATACTAGAGACATCCTCCACCAAAACCAGACAGCCTTGATATTTAATATCTGTAGTAAGCAGATTGTACTATGCTCCCTCCACTGACTTCCCCTAAATAAACAAAAACTTCTACTTGCCTCCCTAAGAGCTCAAGAGTTAATCCAAGAAGAATGGATGTGACAATAAAAAAAAATTCATACGTTCATCTCTTGTATCTTTAATTAAACCAACAGAGGCTTGGGGGTAAGACCATTTCTTATGCTTCTGAAGCAAGCAAGGTTAAATGCCATATGCTTTAATGGTTACTATGAGAGGCAGTGGGGAATTGGAGAAAAAGCAAAAGCTTTGGAATCAGCCAAATCTGGGTTCAAATCTCTTCATTTATTAGCTATCTTACCAACCAATTATTTAACTTCTCCATGCCTCAGTATCTCATCTGTAAAATGAGGCCTATGTTTTATCTTCCTTTCAATGTCCTTTCTCAAATAAATGATCTACATGGAGATCCAGGCAGACCTCTGCCCTGGACCTCAAGTTTTAGGGGGAACTGCTCTGGCCCTCTTCTAGTCATACCCCTCCTCACAGGTGAAGAGACCATGGGTCCAAAAGAACATACACACAATAGGGCGCCTGGGTGGCTCAGTCGGTTAAGCGACTGCCTTCGGCTCAGGTCATGATCCTGGAGTCCTGGGATCGAGTCCCGCATCGGGCTCCCTGCTCAGCAGGGAGTCTGCTTCTCCCTCTGACCCTTCTCCTCTCATATGCTCTCTCTCTCTCTCATTCTCGCTCTCTCAAATAAGTAAATAAATAAAATCTTAAAAAAAAAAAAAAGAACATACACACCATGAACCCACACCTCTGCCACAGCCTATGCCCTGGGTAATCTAGACCCAGGAATTCCTTTGCCTAAACAGAGTAGCCTCGCCTCCAAGGTCTGAAAGAACCTATTCCCTGGGTCTCACCTGCTCAAGGAATATGAATGAATCATGGATGTGAGGACTGGGGAGTTGAAACATATGTGTGAAGCCATGTGAAGAGAATGGTGTGTGGAAGAGATATGGGTTTAGGCTCAGAAGGCGGGATGGGCTCAACACATGCAGACACATTATGGCATGTAAGTCTGAAGAATCCAACTTCTTAGTTCAAACCTGAAGTTCAAGGTCCACATGAAGGTTTATTTGTCAAAGGAGGAGGACAAAATATATTTTATGTAATGGTTTGTTAACGTATACATACATGGTATATGGGTCTTCATTTATATTTGTGTTACAAATGATCCTATCTGTAACTACTACTAATCGGTACTGACATACTCATTTTCAAATATTATCATATTTAGTCATATAACATTATCATGGGTTGGTTTCACTAGCTCCGTTGTGCAGATAAAGAAACAGACAAGATTAAGAAACTTTTTTCTATCTCTATATTGCTCTCTTCTTAACTCTTGGTATCTGAGTTTCTTCCTCTATCATATCATGAATATTACACTCTCCAAGATAATGTACCCTGAATTCCTAACTTCAGCCCTTATTTCTCCATAATCTCTCTTTAGAACCTGAGAGTGTTAACAATTCTTCCTTAAAACATCTTTCCCTTGGGCGCCTGGGTGGCTCAGTCATTGGGCGTCTGCCTTCGGCTCGGGGCATGGTCCCAGGGTCCTGGGATCGAGTTCTGCATCGGGTTCCCTGCTCCTTGGGAGCCTGCTTCTCCCTCTGCCTCTCTCTCTCTCAATCTCTCTCTCTGTCTTTCATGAATAAATAAATAAAATCTTTAAAAAAAAAATCTTTCCCTTGCTTCTAAGGCTAGACTATTTCAGTTCTTCTCTTAGCTTTTGCTCTTTTTCTGGCTCCTCTCTTTCTGAATAGTGTCTGCATAAAGTACATGTTCAATAAAAAGTGGGATTTTTTTTTTAAATCTAAAAAGAAGAGCTTTTATCTTGAAGCATAGTGATAGTTACTCTACTAGCTGATACATGCATGCAGTATTCCATTCATCCTAACAGCACCATAAAACTGAAGCTGAGGATGATGGACAAACGGACCTGTGTTAGAAACCTGGCTCCAACACTTTCTAGCTTTACGATCCTGCGTTTTTGCTTCCCCATCTGTGTCATCTTATAAGATTCTTGTGAGAATTAAATGAAACTCAGGATATAAAACACACAGCACATGATCCATAGTCAATAAATGTTGACCCCTCCCTCCTCTTCCTGTTGCTTCTGGGTGAGCACGTCAGTCTTCCCTCTTTCCCTCTGTGCATTTCCAGACTAAGGCCTTCGTCTCGTCCTTTATGTTCCATGTCCACACTTTTATCACACCTGCGAACCCAACTCCTCCAGAAAGGTGGTCCTGAAGTACCTGCATCCGTTTCTAAGTGTCCAGGTCTACATCTCTAAGTTTTACTAGCTATTTCTACTTGAGAATCCCACTGCCTACCAACTCCACCTGATCCTTCTCCTCACAAAATGAAGAATGGAAAGCAAAAGACCGGGGATAGCATAAAATATTACAAAGACAAAATTGATAGGATGAATGATAAAGAAGCTGATTTCATGGTTTCAAGCTTGTCTGAGAAAATTACAAAAATTGAGAAGATTCTCATAAATCATGTCCAAAATTATCTCCCTTTTTCCTTCAGACATGAAGCTCTAATCCTTCCATTTCCCTAACCCATGAAGCCCCAAATCTTCTCATTCCTTTGGATTCTCTCATATTTAAGTGCTCTATTCATCACACATCTAATTATATACTATATCCTATTACTGATTTTCATAAATTTACATGTTATCTTCCTAACTATGCTGCAAGTTCTTTAAGGCCACAACCATCTCTTATATTTTTAGTGTTCTTCATAATGCTGATTGACTACTATTATGAAGATATGGTCAAGACCTCAGAAATCATAAATTAAGATGTTTTCAGATTTTTCCCTGACTTGGAAGGAAAAGCTTCTCAAATCAAAAAGGCTGGGGAACCTTCCACACATAGAAAAAGTATGACAAACTATGTGTTAATACTTTATAAATTATTTCCAAGAACTGTGTAAACTTTTCTCCAAAGATTATTTCTATTTTCTCATATAGATACTAGTTGTTATATTCATTTCTGTTAAGCAATTCTTAAAACTATGTCTCAAAAACTGTGTACTATAGACTGATGTGCTATTTATTAAATTTTAAATACTTTTAAAACTTTTAAAACCCAAAGGACAAAAAGCAATTAGTCTAAAGTTTATTAAAAGAAATGGCTTCCGGGGCGCCTGGGTGGCTCAGTCATTGAGCGTCTGCCTTCGGCTCAGGTCACAATCTCAGGGTCCTGGGATTGAGCCCCGCATCGGGCTCCCTGCTCCGCAGGAAGCCTGCTTCTCCCTCTCCCACTCCCCCTCTGCTTGTGTTCCCTCTCTCACCACTGTGCCTCTCTCTGTCAAATAAATAAAATCTTAAAAAAAAAAAGAAAGAAAGAAAGAAAGAAAGAAATGGCTTCCTTCTTTGGTTGAATACACTATATTTCAAATTTGGAAAAATTTAATGAAATTACATTTTCTTTAATGTGATCAAAACAGAAGAACTGCAGGACAATAAAGCTGATTTTGATTTGCTCTTTTTACCTGAGTAGCTTTATCTTTCATGCACGAAGGGTAATGAACATGAGGATCCCGTGGCCACTGTCCTGTGAGGTAAGGTCCTGTTATCGTGTCCAAAGAAGAGGTTCGTCTGATTGTACTAGAGTTTCGAACTTGTTGAGCTTTTGGCCTGTCCACTATAAAAAGTGAAAAAAAAATGAGATTAGTCACTGACAAATTACGTAAAATTTAAAATTATTTAAACTTCATAGCTTATAAAGAATGATTTTCCCTAAATATGTATTTACCCTAATAGCTCTCTTATATGACCTGATGAAACGTATAGACCCTCTCTGAAGGAAAATATGTTCACATATTAAATCTTGCATATCCTTCCAGGGCTGTTACAGATGCTATGAAGCCCACCCATTTTAGAGACGTATTCTAAAATCTACTGATCATCTTCACTGCCATTACTTTAATTAAGACTCTCTCATGTCTCACCTGGACTGCCAGTTTCCTAACTGCTATCTCTGCATACATCTCAATTAAATCTGACCGGGCTACCTCCCAACACCACCAAAAGAACATTTCCATGGTTAATCATTGTCCTTAACTTACAGCCTGTATTTTTCACAATTTGGCTCCCATAGACCTCAGTGTTTAATGTCTTGCTACTCCTCTAGAAATCCACGTTACCTACAAAGTGCCAAATGAACTAACTGCAGTTTCCCAAATGTAAAACACTCCCTTCCCTGCCTCTATACATTCTATTATTTAATGAGCCTAGAACGCTTTCCTTCTTTGCTCACTTGACAAACTCTTATCTCCCTGACCAGCTCAGGTCTCACAGCAACTCTGTGAAACCTCTCCCAGGGCTTTTCCTTCTCCATCTCTATCTTTAGTTTAAGATACATGTGTCCAGCTCTGCTTGCATGGAATCCTAAGTTTGTCTTTCTCCCCAACCAGAACCTAAGTTTAAAAGTCTCTACAAACTGAAAAGGAGTCAATGCTCAATACTTATTTGATCAATTTATTCACAGCTACACAAAAATAAGGTGTATAAAGAACTCTATATTTTAATTCAATTTCCTCATTTATGTATGAAGAATCTGAAGCCCAGAGGGATAAAACTGAATTGTCCAATGAAAGAGAACTGCTAACAGGAGACAGAGGTAAAAAGGAAGCAAGATCTCCAGACATTCTATACCATTCAATCTACTGTAACAATCTACTTCTCTTCATTTGGATACTGTAAGTACCTCTGTTGAAAATTAAAATGATCATAATGAACTCTGTAGTTTCTTTACAAAGAAGTTATAGAGGGTTTTTCATATATACATCCCCACTAATTTACCATCGATGTGCTTTCTATAATAAAATCCCTTGAATTACAAGCTCCAAGGCTCAAGAGTCTTATTCAGGGTTATAGCTCACATGGCTTGCACATTACAAACAGTCAAAAACATTTGTTATTGAACGCTGTCCTTTAACTATCTTCCTGAAGCCAGAATACATAAGTAGTTTTCATCAGACAACAAAACACAGCATACTTTGGTGTTATATTGCTTACGTATCTTAAAACTGCAATTTTGATTTCTTCTTTAACCCGAGAGTTAGAGAAGATATGAAAATTACAAATTTCCTCCCTATCTTTATTAATTAGCTCTAATTTCACTTCACCGTGGGCAGAGAACCTAGGATGACCTATTTCTATCTACTCTGCAATTACCTGAGTTTTCCAAAAACACGGTCAATTTTTATAAACATTTCATGAGTCATGGAGAAGATATATTTTCTGTTTTCAGAATCTATAGCTCTTTGTCTTGTACTTCAACTGAAATAAAAATATAGAATACAGGAATAATACAATTACCAGTGGATCTTTCACAGATTTAGAAGAGAACTCTCAAATTTCGAAACTACTATTGAGAACTAATAATTCTCTTTCTTTCTTACAATTTATTTATTTATTTATTTATTTGAGAGAGAGAGAGAACACCAGCATGGGGGGAGGAGCAGACGGAGAGGGACAAGCAGATTCTGTGCTGAGCATGGAGCCTCACACCGGGCTTGATACCAGGACCCTGAGATCATGACCTGAGCCAAAATCAAGAGCCAGATGCTCAACCAACTGAGCCACCCACATGTCCCTCTTTCTTGCAATTTTTTTTTAAAGACAATTGTTTTTTTTTTAAAGATGTATTTATTTATTTGACGGAGAGAATGAGATAGAGAGAGAGAGCATGAGAGGGGGGAGGGTCAGAGGGAGAAGCAGACTCCCTGCTGAGCAGGGAGCCCGATGCGGGACTCAATCCCAGGACTCCAGGATCATGACCTGAGCCGAAGGCAGTCGCTTAACCAACTGAGCCACCCAGGCGCCCTCTTGCAATTTTTTATCATTTATATTTTAGTTCTGTGTAATTTGACATATACTGATCCATGATGTCATCATCATGGTTTGCATACTTCACCATTATAATCTGTTCCATTTATCCCTTTTTAAACTCTTTCAAATTAAACATTATGACCCCCTTCGCTTTCTATTATAATTTGTCTGGTAGACCTATTCTTTAATTTTCAATTTCTTTCAATCATTTTGTTTATGTGTGTCTCTTGTATACAGTATATAAACTAGGCTTTTTGAAAAAAACAGTATGCCTTCTTGTAGAAAGTTAATTTAGCCCACTTATGTTATTGCTATAATAAATTTAACTTGTCATGTAACTTTTTTCTTCCTATTTGTAATGCTTCCTTGCTATGTGTCCTCTATTTCACTGTTTTTTTCTTCTCTCTTCTTGTCATGGCTAACATCTATGTAGACTGTTTATAGTAGTAGAAGTTATTTCTATTAATTCTTTCAAGTATTTTTTTTCTGGCTATAAAAGCAATACCCACAAATATTAGCAACTCTGGGAAACATGTCTTTCATAATCTAATTTATAATAATTTGTTTAAAATTTTTAGAAGTTACTTTATATTCCCTCCACCAGGAGGACACAAAAGACAAAAACAGATTATCCCTTTAAAAAGACCAACATTTATAGCAGTACACTACTAAATAAAAAAAAAAGTCCTACATAAAGGTCAGCTATAACCAGGAAAAGAAGAACCATTAGATGTGAAAAACCTGTGCCTACACTTAAATTGCTCCAACTATTAAAATGTTGTATGTACTCTACTTACAGCTATTAAAACTTCGCCTAAATTGGAAAACAAACTATTGGGTCCATTTTTATGTTTTATAATGAAGAATCTATATAAATAGGCCTCTTGGTCTATATATTTTAATCTATATTTAGTAACTCTTACTATGTAATTACTGGACTTTTGCCTATCACTCTCAAAAGAGCACATGTTCTCCTCTTAGTATCCATTCTCTATGATTAGCTACTTTGTCAGAACTGTGGTCTTCAAGCCATTTTGACTAAGTACTCTTATTGGTAAATAGGTAAGCATGTAGCAACATGTGTAGTCATTTATTTATAAATGTATGTACTATATTACTAATATGCTAATTATAAAACAGACAAAACAAACATATATGATATGGAATAAAAAATTAAAATATACATGTATAAAAAAATAGAAATTATGTTTTCTCCTTGTATCTCAGTAGATGGCCTCACTCACTTTAATGGACTGAAACTTGGGTGATAGACTCAATGCATCGAATGGCCACTTAGCTCTGTCTAATTTCATGTCTTACTACCCTACTGCTTAACTGAATTAAGAATGTGTAGATAAGCACCAGACATTACCAGCACCAAAACAAACAAATAAACAGGTCTGCCTTAAAAGGAAAAAATAAGTTAGGACAACACAGTATCCATATCTTGTTACAAGATTCACTCTACCAGTCATCATTTTTTTAGGATATTAAAGTATATGAGGCAAATATTCTTGAAACGTCCTATTTCAAAAATATTCTTTAAAATAAAGATTCTCACCACAACTCACAACCAGGAAAATTTCAAAGACATGGTATTATTAATTTCCAAATTTTTTGAAGTGTAAAAATTCAGAATAGGTGGAAAATTGGCAAGGAGAGCTTCTTCCAGGATACGATTACTCATAATAACCCCATCTACCAAATATCACGAAAGCCTTAGATTTAACAAAAGGTCGATGATAAACGATGCAATTCTATTCCAACAAGATGACCTGTTACTATTATCCAAACTATCATGGCAGTGAGTTAGTCTTTAACTGTCTCAACATCTAAGCCCTGATTCTCACAAATTTTTGTTTATTTATTTCATGGTATCATCTCCTACCAATTCAGGTTTTACAATGTAGTGCAACAAGGAAAATCAACACTGGTTTTGCATTATTTATATACTCAACACAATAAATTGTTTATTTCATGATTACAGTTGTGATTAGAATATGTATTCAGTTTTGAATCGGGTAATCACAGTATTTCTCTACTAATTACAAAATTACCTCAATTCAAGTTAGATCAAACAAGAGGACACCTTATGAGCTAGAAACAAGCATTACTATAGACAATCTTTGAATTAATTTACAAGAGCTTGAATAACTTAATAGAACTGCTAAAATAAATATTGAATTATACTTATGTAAAGTATGAAAGAAAATCAATTAAATAAATACTTACTATCATCACCTAAGGTAAAGAGGCATCAGAAAAACAGTACCTTCATTAAGTGGTGAAACCAGGTAATCATTATTACTAAAGAAAACTTGCTAAATGTCTACACCATATGGAAAGTACTGTTACATGTACCAAGGGAAATTACAAAATAAGTTTCAGACTCTCTTCAAGGAGTTTATATACTGGTTGGGGGAGATATGATACATATAATTAAACCATAATATAAAGCAGTATATGCACAGCAAGTGCACACCAATGAAGGAGAGGAAGGCAAAAAGGCAAAAAATGAACTACTCAGCAAGTAGCAAGAATATAGCTCTCCAATACACCAAAGGGGTAGTAATAGAGTTTTTGCCATGCTACTTACCAGTCCTGTTGCTAATACCCTTACTTAAATATTTGAGGATTAAATACAGAATAATTAACTTCAGCAAAAAAAAAAAAAGATAGGAAAAAAATAATCACATCCATTTCCAGTACTATCATCCTTATATCAGAACCAGAAAATGACTGTTGATAGTTAACAATCTGTAGAAAGTCTTCATTACATTCATCTACAGGTTGCACTTTCCAGCCCCTCTTCGCCTCCCTGAATAGAAAGCCACATGGCAGGAGCAGTTGGTAGGTCTGGGGCTCCTCAGGGACCTACTGAGGACTGTACAAAATAATTCTTGCTCTCTCACAACCAACTGGAAATTCAACTTTAAAATAATAATAATGAAATAGGTTTAACGGCAAGAAGCTATATATTAGGTAACCCTGAATTTGAATAGCAAACTAAGCACTGTTTAAAACAGGGAAAACCCGCCAGAGTAATGTAACATGATGTCAAACTCATTAATTAATTTGTTCCCAACAATTTTTACTTAGTGGCAATGCCTGAGGATTGGCTGGTTAGTGAGTTTGGAAATCTCATGACTTAAGAAGCTAATCTGCAGTGGAAAACAAAGTAAAACTTCCACAAGTTAAAAAAAAAAAAGTTATTGGATATTGGAAACTTAAAGAACTTCACCTACAGAATCAAATGAAACAAGCCACCACATCTTCCAAACTAACCTTACTAAGTGGCAAAGATGATATATATATTTTTTAAAGATTTTATTTATTTGAGAGAGAGTGAGAGAGAGAGAGAGAGAGCACAAGCAGTGGGGAGAGGAGGAGGGAGAAGCAGGCTTCCCACGGAGCAGGCAGCCTGACGCGGGGCTTGATCCCAGGACCTGGGATCATGGCCTGAGCCGAAGGCAGCCGCTTAACCGAATGAGCCACCCAGGCGCCCTCAACATATTTTTTTAAACCAAACTAGACTGATTCAGATACACCATAAGGGTTAGGAAACACAGAAGTCCTAAAGCAATGCTTCTCAAAGTGTAAGACTTGTTAAATATGCTCATTTCTATGCCCGATTTCTTATCAACCATGTAACACTCTCTGGTAGTGGATCAAGAAATCTGAATTTTTAGTAAGCATTTCAGGTGACTCTTAATGATACTAAAAGCTTAAGAACCTATGTCTGAAGGATTGCTACTAGACCCTTTGGAATTGTAGGTGCTCAAAAATAAAATCCTTTTATGACAATAACTTACTCCCATTTAAAAGCACTGAAAGTTTGACTACATATACCTAAGGAAATATCCTGCTGCAAAAATATCACCCAATTCTTTGAAATCTGCTCCCAGCAGCTAAACTTCTAGAATCTAATACTTTTTATTTTTACTTATTTTTCTTAAAGTGAAAGAGTGGGCGTGAGTGGTGGGGTGGGGGAGAGGCAGAGGAGTGAGAGAGAGAACCTCGAGCAGAGAGCCCGGGGCTCGATCTCACAACTCTGAGATCATGACCTTAGCTGAAATCAAGAGTCTGACGCTTAACGGACTGAGCCACCCAGGCGCCCCTAGAATCTAATAAATTTAAACATTCATCATCTCCTTCAAAAGGTCACTTTCTAAACTTAGAGCCAGCCATGACATAAGAACCTTAAAATTTAGTACAGAGCATTCTAGGGAGAATGCTTAGGGGCACCAGAAAATGAGATAACAAAGTCCAAAATCTCTTTTGGACAGAGACCTTCCCACCCAAACAGAGCATTCTGCATGCAAATAAAAGTTAAGTACAATAAAATCTACTTCCTGAAAAATATGAGGAAGTCTGAAAAAATATATTAAGTAGGTTCCCTTATAAAATGAAAGTACAAGAGCAAAATTAAATCAAATATATAAGCA